>NC_083585.1:61247550-61399550 GCF_027579695.1 Neoarius graeffei | reverse complement strand
GAGAGAGAGAGAGAGAATCTGTGTGTGTGTGAGAAAGAGAATGAGTTCTTACCTTAATAGAGTCCATAGTCTGTTTCACCTGCTGCACCTTTTGGCTTTTATTCTGCATCTTCACCTGGAATTTCTTCTGCTCCTCCTTTAGCTCAGTCTGAGAGCAAATAAAAAAAAATACATTTAATCAGTTCTCCAAGAGCAGCTCAGTGAATCAATATTATAATGTTTACTGATGTTTGCAAGTCCAGGCAGGACTTGCGAATCATTAGTCATATACAGAGTATTTAAGAAAAAAAAAAAAAAGTGCGTATGTGTGTGTGGGTGGGGAAGAGAAACAACAACCAGATTCCCAAGGGCAAAACCAGAATTAAAAAAAAAAAAAAAATTCAATTACATGAATTAATTTCTAGGGCGGCACGGTGGTGTAGTGGTTAGCGCTGTCGCCTCACAGCAAGAAGGTCCTGGGTTCGAGCCCCGGGGCCGGCAGGGGCCTTTCTGTGTGGAGTTTGCATGTTCTCCCCGTGTCCGCGTGGGTTTCCTCCGGGTGCTCCGGTTTCCCCCACAGTCCAAAGACATGCAGGTTAGGTTAACTGGTGACTCTAAATTGACCGTAGGTGTGAGTGTGAATGGTTGTCTGTGTCTATGTGTCAGCCCTGTGATGACCTGGCGACTTGTCCAGGGTGTACCCCGCCTTTCGCCCGTAGTCAGCTGGGATAGGCTCCAGCTTGCCTGCGACCCTGTAGAAGGATAAAGCGGCTAGAGATGATGAGATGAGATGAATTAATTTCTGCACCTTTTATATATTGAGTTCTGGTTTTGTTTGAAAGTGGCGTTTGGGAGAAATACCAGTGTCACTCTGGTGATATGAAGTATATAGAAGTAGCTTATATGAAGGTATTCCAGAACTATTCACTGTGTTGAAGTACACCATGAATCTACAAGCATTCGGACAGATAAAATTCTTACTTTTAACTGTAGACCATGAAACCACAAGTGATGAAAAAAACTGATGTTTGTGAGAAAGCCCACACCCAAAGCCAAGTTCTTCCTAATGAAGTTACTACAAATTTTTCTTTCTGTCAAAGTTTTCAAAGTTCCACATTTTCTCAATTGAAATTTGTAAAATAAAATGTGAAACTGAAAATAGATAAACAAGCAATACAGTTGTTATAGTGTTTTCAGACAGTCATCTACACCGTTTAGTTGTAAAATTCTGTTCAACAGTTGTTGGGCGTTGGCTGTTTAAAGTACATTGCCTGGTCCTGTTTCACACTTCACCAATAACCCTTTACCTTTGGATAAAAATTCACTAGAACTTCTATCAATTTACTTGAAAAAAACAAACAAATTAGAATGACATGCAGTTCTCACCTGTTTCTGAGTTCTTTCTGCTTTAGTTGAAACCGTATTGTGGTCTTTGTGTTCATCTATCATACATAAATAACAGATGAAGCTTTGGTCATTACGGCAGTAGATATCAATCAGTTTGTTGTGTTCAGAGCAGATCTTCTCCTGGAGCTCTGCACAGGCTTCAACTAACTTGTGCTTCTTAAAGGCAGGAGACTGATAGTGAGGTTTAAGATGAGCTTTACAGTAGGAGGCCAGACACACCAGACAGGTATTAGTGGCTTTGCGTTTTTTTCCAATACAGGAATCACACTCCACATCTCCAGGTCCAGCATAACAGTGAGCAGGAGAAGCAGCTTGGAGTTCAGCCATTTTCCTACAAACACAGAGAGAGAGAGAGTTTGCAGATTTCTCTTTTCACAGAAACGAGGTTGTGACAAAGAGAGCAGGCATGGCTTTAAAGAAATGATGTGCCGTGGAATGTTGTCTTAGGTAATTTGTACTCTGCCTTATGTTTCAGGTCCACTCTATTCTGCATATCAACAACTAGAGTTGAAACTGCACATACAGTACTGTTTAGACTCCACATGACTGACATTTATATGGAGCTGGAAGGCTGCACTTTTAAAGTTGCTATAACTCCTGAGCTAATGAATTGAGGTCGAAACCTCAAACCCACATGCTTCTCTCTTTGAAACCTGGATGCTGTGTGCAAACTTTGGGTCCTCTGATTTTGCCGTGAACACAAAGCAAAATTCAATCTAATTTCGAAGCTGATATCGGCATTTTTTTTGTCCTAAATGAGACACTTTTCATTGCATTTGAGATAACCAGGGGTTAAATTGGGATTGGTTATGTGGGGGGGCTCTGCCTCGTACCCGCCCCCGCCGCCCTGCCCCAATATACTTTTTGGAAAATAACCCTCTGATTTGATAACCATATCATATTGCACAGAGATATACACCTTATCTGTGTGTTGTAGGCCTATGTGTGTCTTGTAGTGCCCCCCTACACATTATGGCAGTTTGAATGTAGATTGGTTGGCCAATGTAACAGATTGTACAGGTTGTTGTACATTGGTTTGAAGGAAATGATTAGTGGGGGGTCTGGGGGTCCTCCCCCAGAAGTTTTTTATTATCATACATGTTATTTGCTGAATTCTGGTGCATTTTAATAAGTTGTTAGCTGACTTTACAGAGGTAGGTTGAGCAATATCATGTTAAATCTTGTCACATGCCTACAGGTGAAAAATGTGAAGGAGAAATGTTCAGTGAGAAAATTTGAAGGCTTGCACAATCTTAAACCAAAACAGTTGATTTATTTTGGAGGATAAATGTTAAATATGCCAAAACACTGTCAGTCAAATTGTCAATCAAATATATTCATGCAGTGAATGCAACCAAATACAAACAACACTATAACATTGGAAGCATTTATTATTAGTTATTATTATGTATTCAATTATTTATTTGGCATGTGGTGCTTTTTGTATTGTCTAGAACATACATAAGATGAGCATATTATAGCAGCAAAATAGAAGCACAATCATTTGAATGCAGCAAAAAAAGTTTTGCTGCATTCAAATGATTGTGCTTCTGTTTTGCTGCTATAATATGCTCATCTTATGTATGTTCTAGACAATACAAAAAGCACCACATGCCAAATAAATAATTGAATACATAATAACAATAATAATTACACTAATAATAGGATCGTATGCAGGTAAAAGGGGAGACGGTGTATGGAGAAAATTATAAACAAGTCACAACACTGAAACACAAGCCCAAAAACCCGCAAACCACGACTTCTGATTTTTTTTTAAAGCGAGCTCACAAAAAAAGAAACCCCAAAGTCGCTTATAAAAAGCGGAATTGTCAACCCACGCAGTGTTCCAGAAACCAGAATCTCTGATCGCAAGTTCTGTTCTAAATAGCTTTGACAGGTCGTCTTATCAGGAAAACTACGATCTATCTCATAAAAGTCATGGGTTTATTGATTAATAAAACGATATTTAATTATTCAGAACTGAAAATCGTGAAAAGGGTTTGTTGCTTTTGATGTGTGCGTGATCATATGCCATCCGCTCCGAGCTTATGTGCCGGGGCTCAGCCCCGGCCAGCCCCGGCCAGCCCCGGCCCAATTTAACCCCTGGAGATAACTATCTTGCCCACAAACTGCTGAACTCAGTATAACGTCACATACTCGATACTGACATTTCACCAACACCTGGACTGTGGTTCCTGTTTCGTTTTTTTTTGGGGGGGGGGCCCTCTTTGAGTCTGCAGAGTTTCATTTTCACAGAAAAGAGCTTGTGACAGACAAAGCAGGCATGGCTTTAAAGAAAAGTCATTGAAAATTAGCATTCCTATGACTTAAATTAATTCAGGACCACATATTGCATATTTGAAAGTTCTCATCTCATCTCATTATCTCTAGCCGCTTTATCCTGTTCTACAGGGTCGCAGGCAAGCTGGAGCCTATCCCAGCTGACTACGGGCGAAAGGCGGGGTACACCCTGGACAAGTCGCCAGGTCATCACAGGGCTGACACATAGACACAGACAACCATTCACACTCACATTCACACCTACGGTCAATTTAGAGTCACCAGTTAACCTAACCTGCATGTCTTTGGACTGTGGGGGAAACCGGAGCACCCGGAGGAAACCCACGCGGACACAGGGAGAACAGGCAAACTCCACACAGAAAGGCCCTCATCGGCTGCTGGGCTCGAACCCAGGACCTTCTTGCTGTGAGGCGACAGTGCTAACCACTACACCACTGTGCCGCGACTATTTGAAAGTTGTTTTTTTTTTTACATCATTGCTGGAATTTTTATGACGCTGACACAGGAACAAAAATGGCACAAGTCATAAAAGCTTTTAAAATCGAGTTTTTCAAGTTCTGCTGCAGGAACCCAACCCTACCTCTTTACACCGACCTCAGCAGCCCATGGAATAAACCCACCGGACCTTTGGTCCAGGTGAGCTAAAAATTAAAATCCCTCACATTTCTTAGTATCAAAAGGCACATACATTATTTAATCAACACATATACCAACTTTCAAGACCATATTCTCAGTTTTCAAGTTCTGCTATGGAAACAAAACCTACCCCTAAGACTAACCTGAGAGACTAAGCCTGAAATTGTTTCCATAGAAACATGAAAAATTTAAATTTCTCAAATTTCTTAGTATGAAAAGTCACATCTACAGTGGTGCTTGAGAGTTTGTGAACCCTTTAGAATTTTCTATATTTCTGCATAAATATGACCTAAAACATCATCGGATTTTCACACAAGTCCTAAAAGTAGATAAAGAGAACCCAGTTAAACAAATGAGATAAAAATATTATACTTGGTCATTTATTTATTGAGGAAAATGATCCAATATTACATATCTGTGAGTGGCAAAAGTATGCGAACCTTTGCGTTCAGTATCTGGTGTGACCCCCTTTTGCAGCAATAACTGCAACTAAACATTTGCAGTAACTGTTGATCAGTCCTGCATACCGGCTTGGAGGAATTTTAGCCCATTCGTCGATACAGAACAGCTTCAACTCTGGGATGTTGGTGGGTTTCCTCACATGAACTGCTCACTTCAGGTCCTTCCACAACATTTCGATTGGATTAAGGTCAGGACTTTGACTTGGCCATTCCAAAACATTAACTTTATTCTTCTTTAACCATTCTTTGGTAGAACGACTTGTGTGCTTAGGGTTGCTGTCTTGCTGCATGACTCACCTTCTCTTGAGATTTAGTTCATGTACAGATGTCTTGATATTTTCCTTTAGAATTTGCTGGTATAATTCAGAATTCCTTGTTCCAACAATGATGGCAAACCATCCTGGCCCAGATGCAGCAAAACAGGCCCAAACCATGATACTACCACCACCATGTTTCACAGAAGGGATAAGGTTCTTATGTTGGAATGCAGTGCTTTCCTTTCTCCAAACATAACGCTTCTCATTGAAAGCGAAAAGTTCTATTTTGATCTCATTTGTCCACAAAACATTTTCCAATAGCCTTCTGGCTTGTCCACATGATCTTTAGCAAACTGCAGATGAGCAGCAATGTTCTTTTTGGAGAGCAGTGGCTTTCTCCTTGCAACCCTGCCATGCACACCATTGTTGTTCAGTGTTCTCCTGATGGTGGACTCATGAACATTGGCTAATGTTAATGTGAGAGAGGTCTTCAGTTACTTAGAAGTTACCTTGGGGTCCTTTGTGACCTCGCCAACTATTACACACCTTGCTCATGGAGTGATCTTTGTTGGTCGACCACTCCTGGGAAGGGTAACAATGGTCTTGAATTTCCTCCATTTGTACACAGTCTGTCTGACTGTGGATTGGTGGAGTCCAAACTCTTTAGAGATGGTTTTGCAACCTTTTCCAGCCTGATGAGCATCAACAACGCTTTTTCTGAAGTCCTCAGAAATCTCCTTTGTTCGTATCATGATACACTTCCACAAGCATGTGTTGTGAAGATCAGACTTTGATAGATCCCTGTTCTTGAAATTAAACAGGGTGCCCACTCACACCTGATTGTCATCCCATTGAATGAAAACACCTGACTCTAATTTCACCTTCAAATTAACTGCTAATCCTAGAGGTTCACATACTTTTGCCACTCACAGATCTGTAATATTGGATCATTTTCCTCAATAAATAAGTGACCAAGTATAATATTTTTGTCTCATTTGTTTAACTGGGTTCTCTTTATCTACTTTTAAGACTTATGTGTAAATATGTTTTAGGTCATATTTATGCAGAAATATAGGAAATTCTAAAGGGTTCACAAACTTTCAAGCACCACTGTATATCACCTTGTTAACATGTATACCAAGTTTCAAATCCATATCATGAATAGTTTTGGATATATGCTCTGGAAACTAACATTGCTCTTAGAAACTAAGTCAAAATCTCATCTCATCTCATTATCTCTAGCCGCTTTATCCTGTTCTACAGGGTCGCAGGCAAGCTGGAGCCTATCCCAGCTGACTACGGGCGAAAGGCGGGGTACACCCTGGACAAGTCGCCAGGTCATCACAGGGCTGACACATAGACACAGACAACCATTCACACCTACGCTCAATTTAGAGTCACCAGTTAACCTAACCTGCATGTCTTTGGACTGTGGAGGAAACCGGAGCACCCGGAGGAAACCCACGCAGACACGGGGAGAACATGCAAACTCCGCACAGAGAGGCCCTCGCCGGCCACGGGGCTTGAACCTGGACCTTCTTGCTGTGAGGCGACAGCGCTAACCACTACACCACTGTGCCGCCCAAAGTCAAAATCTATTTATGTAAAACTTTGGAAAAAAAAAAAAACCCTAACTTTCAAAAATCCAAAATAGCAAAAGGCACCAGTTCACATGTTGTTTGATATGTATACAAAGTTTCATGATATTTTCAGTAGTTTTAACGATATGGCCCAGAAACGAAAACGTGACCAGACGGATGGAATCAGTTTCTATATCCCCTGCCAGACTTTGTTTGGGTGGGGGATAAAAGAAAAAGAGCTTGATTCCCATGTGAGTCTTTTGAAGGCACTGAAACTCTTAGGTCTACTTTATCCTCTAGTAACATTTTAGAACAATAAGAAAATAACTTGAGGCATAAAATGCTTCAAAGTGTCATCAGTTTAGCGAGACTAAATACAGGAACTCCGACAACAATCTGATTGACATTTTGGGCAAAAAATTTTTAAAAAATCCTTCCAGAAAATAAAAACGACATAGTACCTTAAAGGTAGATTTACTATTGCTTGAAGTGTGCATGTGACAAAGGTTTCTTCTAAAAAATTTTCTGAATGCAAGAATCACGTGGGTCTTGTTTTGTGCCAGAGCACATTGTCAAACATAAGCCTCATGTCCCTTTGCCATGTCAAATGATACTGCCTCACTCTGGAAGCTCTTAAAAGGGATATACCCTGGTTTAAGACTACAATAATGTAATAGAGGCAAAAAGTCAGTGTAACCAAAGACTATCATGTGGTTACTCCCATTACACCACACAATCTTACCACTTATTGCTATAACATGATTTCATTTTACAGAAGTACCCTTTTGTCTCTGAGTCAGTATCTGTTTGCTTTCACATATGGTAGGAAATATGCGGACAAGAATTATTTACCCACTAATTCTTGGCAATACATCCTCCTGATCATGGCTGGCACTTGACCATGTCCACCACTGCCACAATCCCACACATGCACCATATGAAATATTCCCATAAAATCAGTTATTAGTTTCATTGATATATTTGTAGGTATGGTAAATAAACCTACAGATGAACTAATTGCTACAACATTTGATAGATCTGGAAGGCTCTGGCAACTGTCACAGCTAGAAACCATATGTATCTCTGTAATATGACAATGTGGGAATGAAAAAACCCCACAGTGTTGGAAATGGTGATATGAGTGAAATCTACAGTTTGTTTTAACACATTCATTTCATTGTAATAGCCCAGTCACAGGGACTGAACACAAGTTGGATTAAATTGTGTGCAATTGTTAATGTTTTACATTTATGGAACTTGTGGTAGCATATCTGCTTTACTCAGTATTTTATGACCACTGCATCAATAAACCCAACGGTTTATTCATAGCTCATGAGCTCTGCACTTATCACCTAATGGGTCAGTGGATTCTGAGGCACTGACTTGTTGAGAAAAAAAAAAATGAATTAAAGTAGGAAGAAGTTACTAAGGATATTGTGTGTCTGAATATTTCACCTCAATATGGCATCACTTTGGGACATGCAGAAATAAAGCTGAGTTTTCAGCATGGAAAGAAAGCCATTACCTTTTTACCCCACAGTGGGCCCAGAAGTGCCTTGAGAGAACACACTGACTGGTCTTGGCAGTTTTCCTGTCAGACACCTGAGCAAGGCAAGAACCCTTTTCCAGATGTAGCCCACTTTAGCCACAAAAGTTGGTGTACCATAGTTCCAGTCCAGTTAAGCAGGAGCCATGCCCAATTAGTTGCTCCAAGCTGTAAAGCCACATGGCTTCTACTTGGCTGTAACCACACTTTGGGGAAAAGATTGAAACCCCCTGTACCTAGTCTGTCTAGATTAATCTACAGCATCAGGTGGTGTACCAATTTAGGGGAACATGTGTACAAACCTCCAAATGATGCAGCAAGTCACTGCACCCAAGGATAATAGGAGACTACCCCACCCACTTACAAAGCCATAGCCAAGACAGATACATTGAGAAATCAAGCCAGAGTTGCAACTTTATTCAACAGATTCATCTGAAACTTGGGTAAAGATCACTCCACCACTAGACACTATTACTGATGCACCAGGAGAGCTCCCTTCTGCTGTTGGAACAGCCCTCCCTGAGAAGAAAAAGAAAAGGAGTCCATAAGCCAGTCAAGGGGAGAAACAAGCCATGTAAAGGGTCTACCTACTTCTTCTGGTGCACATGGGTTCACAAGAATCTTGTGCAGTTGGAACACAGACAGATGTACTGCAGTGGATGTAGAGCTAAGGGGGAGGGGAAGCCACAACCAGAATGAGCAATAGAACACCTTTCCTTATAAAAAGCAGGAAGATCAAGCAAGCATTTACCATCTCTCGCACTGGAGTCACAGAGGTCTGATCCACAAATGTAAACATCTTCAGGACAAAACGTCTGAAATGGGTAGGGTATGCAAGTCCAGATGCCCCAGTCACTGGTATCAGCTTGGTCAAGTAACGGTCATCCTTGTATGGACATCTATGGATAACAAGGTTATGGCTGTTCAGGTCAGAGACTGAGCAAGAGAGACATGTTAAGAACTTACCCATTCACCAGAAGGTCCCATTGGGGAAGGCTATAGGGGTTAGGGGAAGCAGTTGCCCAGCAGCTACCCAAAACCAGGACAATATTTGGGTCAGTCCTCCCAGCAATGTGCACCTCAACATACACAGGCTCCCTCAGAACCTTTGTCACAGGGTAGTCCATAGCACTGTAGTAGGAGGTATAGGCTACTTGTTCTGTTGGGAGAGAGGGAAGGGAACCCAGTTCTTGTTGAAGCCATTGACAAATTCAGACTGCATGACAATATCCACAGGTTGCTCACCTTCTGCACAACCCTTGGTGACACAGGAGCCTTTTCCTAGTCTTAGTTCTACTTGGAATGGTCCAGAAGCAACAACAGGCAGAGGATCAAGATTGGACGATGTTCCAATGGACAAAGCCCCAAAGCCAACACCTGAATATTTGCACTGGAAAGCAAGCCTACAAAAGGACAAAGTTAGATCAGTAAAAGCTTTAGAGAATCTTTTCCAATGAGGATTATTTAGCTTACTCAAAGTGAGTGTCTCTTGTAACAGAGCCACGATCTCCAACTTCAACTTCATAAGAGGAAAGCATCTGGTTTTCATAGACCACATAACCAGGTTGTACCTAGACAGATTGGAGAGCATGCTTTCTGAACATGCTAATAAGAAAATTAAGACCATCTTGGGGGGGGGGGGGGGGGGGGTGGGCACAAATACAAACCTTCATGGTAGTCCCACAAGCAGTTACAGGAAACTGGTATATAGCAAAGGCTGTATTGGAGTCAATAGGACTACAGGGTCCAGTGTTCCCTCCCAACAGGCTGATAGAATCCAGGCTTATCCTGGGAAGTGTGGTGTCTCTGGCCACCACCAACACAAACTGGCCATCAAGGGTACACTGGACAGTCACTAACACCAAGAGAGGAGTCAGTTTATCCTTTACTAGATAAAAGTCAAATAGAACATGGACACTTACCTGTTTTTCCATAATAGCACCCCTGGCCATCAAAACAGCAGTTGATAGCATTGCATTGAGTAGCCTTTATACCAGGTTCCCCACAAGGAACCCTTTCATAGCCCTGCACTTGACATTTATCAACCTGGCCAGGTGTCTGTGGCTGCAAAGTAGGCTTCAAGGGAAGCCAAGGACCTTGAGGAGGCAATTTCACAGGTAGCAAGGATGCAGATATACTGCTCACAAGAAGAAACCCCAAACCCACCAAACTTAACCTTGTGGTTGCCATTATCCCTAAACTATTCCACATCAACATCTACCTAGTGCACAACAGTGGCCTTTTATTGTGTTTTTCATCCTGCTTGTGACTGGAGTCTCCTCCTACTCAACTAGTCATTAATAGTGTTCCAGCTGTGTGCAATTATTAACTGCATTAATCACTGCCTTCATGTTTTGGTGGTCATTTTGAGAACTGTTTGAAATAGATATTTGTTCAGCGAATTGTCATGGTAATTGTCTATGAGAGTCGGATAATGCCAAGAGCTGCAACCTGAACCATGGCAGCTAATCAACAGACGACCCCCGTTTTTAATGAATGCATATAAATTAGCAATACATTTTTCTTGAAACAAATAGGTCAAAATCAGTATATTGAAAAGGTGCATGAGCTGAACATAAAGTTTAAACATTAACAACAAACACTTCATATTTTAATTTCTTCTAATGTTAAAATTGCCTCAATATTAAAATTGCTAGTGCAGAGATCACTTTATTCTTCTTCTCAATATCCACATACCAAGTATCTGTACATTTTTGAAACAATGTCATGTTTATTTTTTAAATGTATAGTATTTTTTTTAGTCTGGACTGTGAAGGTCTGCTCGTAGCTCAGGTTACTTTTATTTTGACAGTTTTTTTCCTTGTAGTGTATCAGTGTCACTCCAATCACAAAGATGTAATGAGGCAAAAATATAAAATAAATGTTGCCCTGCACAATAAACTACATTACATTACATGGCATTTAGCAGATGCTCTTATCCAGAGCGATGTACAATGAGTGCAAAAGTCAGGTACAAGAAGTGCTGAACTTCTCGACAAGAAAGTTCTAGTGCCAACTGTACAAGTGACAGAATAACACTTCATGATGATGAACGAATATTGGCTAGAATACACTCAATGAAAATGGACTTCATCAAGTTGAGAGAGGCTCAAGTTCGCCTCAAAAAGGTACATATTTGGGCTAACTGCAGCATGTTCTTCACTAATTACAATATTTACCATAGAGAGGAACATACTAACCAGCATTTGATGTGTAGGATCCATTGGCTCTGTCATATTTTATGTCACAACTTGAGTACTGAAGTAGCAATGTGAATGTTGTTGTGATTAGCTCCTCCTCTCGCGGCAAAATGATGTAACTGGGTCAGTGCACGGTCAATGAAAACTGCACACGGACTTCCTCTGTCTGCTTGACTGCGTAAAGCGAGCGATTTCATGCACAGTATTTGCTTTAATCCCCTCAAATTAAATAACTTCCCAGCCACAGAATGGCCTGATATTTTGTGAGATATTACAGAAATAAACATATATCACAATGACCACATTTCAGAGTGAACTAAATTTCACCGATTTTATGAAATCGAAAGGCCGTCTTGCTTTAACAGGATCCTTTTGATTGTCTAATGTTGACCACTACACCATTGTGCCGCCCTGGTCAGAAGGTGCTGATTAATTTCCTATAACAGCAGCTCTGACAATAGTGACAATAGCTTCACATCACAGCTTTATATTAATAAACTCATTCTAATACATCATCATTTCTATAGCAACAGCTCCTCCACAGTACAGCGGATGCTCCACATAAGCAAATTAAAAACATGTAGTCATTGATATGATATGGTTTTCTGTAAATAAACATTTAGTTTGCATTTACGGAAGGAGTCTCCAGTGTCAGAGGTAAAACTGTAAGTTTTCATGTACATTTTCCAACATTTTAAGGACAGAGGAGTTTACACCTTGTGGTTTGTGATCTACTGTCATGGAAGCGAGGAACTTCATGGATGTTCCATACCATTAATTATTATACATACAGGACACTTTTTCAATGGAATAAAAACTCTATTCCCTTCTAGTGGGTTTCATTCATTTGGTTTGATAGCTTATTATTAGCTCATCTGGCTGACAGGTGATGAGTTTAGGCCATCATGTGTTGTCCGTCGTCCATCCGACAGCATCCATATTTCACAAAAATTGCTTCTTCTCTCTCAGTTCTTCACCGATTTTGATTCTATCTGGCATGAAGGTAGGGGTACCTAGGGTGCATATAACTTCTACCCCAATTTGCTGAATTACAATTATTAATAAATTTATGGGGGGCGGGACGGTGGTGTAGTGGTTAGTGCTGTCGCCTCACAGCAAGAAGGTCCAGGTTCGAGCCCCGTGGCCGGCGAGGGCCTTTCTATGTGTAGTTTGCATGTTCTCCCTGTGTCCGCGTGGGTTTCCTCCAGGTGCTCCGGTTTCCCCCACAGTCCAAAGACATGCAGGTTAGGTTAACTGGTGACTCTAAATTGACCGTAGGTGTGAATGAGAGTGTGAATGGTTGTCCGTGTCTGTGTGTCAGCCCTGTGTCAGACCTCCAATTGACAAACGTCAGCTGGAGCAAATTACTGTGACTTTAGTCACAGTCTCTATCTTGTTCTTTTTATTATTACATATTTTTTTAATTGCTCTCCTTGCACACTGTATGTTTTGTTTTATTGCCCTATGTTAGTTGACATTTGATTTACTTCACACCTGCAATGTGTCTAATTTAATCATCACCTTGTCTTTTACACCTTCCATTTCACTCTCTCTTTTTTCCCTCCTATATGAAAGTGTTTTGGGCTAAATTTTATTTATTCAATGTGATATGCTGTACAACTTAAGTTATTATTATTTCCATGTCACATAGTGTATGCTATCTTCTATCTTTGTGGTTTACACTGGTATGTTTACTGTCTGTCAAACCTCAACAAGAGCCTCAGACAGACATGACTTTTCTCAGTATGTGAGCTGGAGGCTCAAAAAGGCTGACTTCTGCAAAGTGCGTAGATCTTATCGGATTCCAAGCTGTTCTAGATAATTCTTGAACTTCATTGGTATTGACCCCAAGACGCCAACCACTGGTATCACTGTGACCTTACTCTCGGGCATTCACCACAATCTTACAATCACCACCTTCAACTCAGTCTTACTCTTAACCATATCCATCATGATCGGTGACATGAACTAAATTCTTCCTCCAATTCTCTCGATCCAACATTGCAGTCAATAACTCATCTCCTCTGAGCCCAGTGTCTTCTTCCAGAACATTGATTAGAGTTGTTTTGGGTCTCCCAATGTTTCTTTTTGCATGTGGAGTCCATAAAAGAACACGACCAGCAGCTTCTTCGTGTCTTGCCACATGACCAGCTAATGTTAGTCTGTGTTGTTGAATGATGGCAGAAAGGCAAGGATAGTTACCATATAGTGAGGTGTTGGTGGTATGCGATTGCCAAGAGACATTTTGGACCTTTCTCAACATGCGAGTGTATGTTCCATCAAGCTTTCTCCTTAGAGACTTGGTTAATGTCCAGGATTCTGCACCATAAAGAAGAATTGACTCCACGGTTGTCTTGAACAGTCTAATTTTGGTTGATTTTCTACCTGGTGAATGACTTTTGACAATGAGTGCAGCACACCCCAAGCTTTGCTGATCTTAGTGTCAGTGTCATGGGCTGTATTGATGTGGCCCCCAAGATATAGGAATTCATCTACCTTGTCGATTTCCTGCCCATCTAGTGAATTAATTGACTCCTGCAGTGACGGATTTAGGTGAATGAATTTCGTCTTTTTGGCATTTAGGTAGAGACCAATGTTCTGGGATTGTTCCTGTACATGGTGAAGCAATTCTTCTGCTTTCTTGATTGTGTCTTCAAGAAGAGCATTGTCATCAGCATAAGCGAATTCCTGAAGGACCTCTGCCAGATATCTTCTGCTTAGTCGCCATTTTAGTGTTAGACCATCAGACGGAGTGAAAGCTTTCCTCAGTGCATAGTCTAGACAGATGATAAATAAGAATGGGGCTAGCAGATCTCCTTGCAGGACTCCAGTATCGATGTTAAAGGGATCCGTATTGCCTTCTGGTGTTATAACTAAAGGAGATGTGTTGATATACATAGTTTTTATCACTTCAATGATTACAGGAGGGATGCCATAAGCCAGAAGGATTTGCAGCATTTTCTTTCTGTCTATTGAGTCAAAGGCTTTCTTAAAGCCAATGAAAATCAAAACTGTCTCTTTCTTGTGTTTGGAGATTTCCTCTACAATTCTTCTTCGAGCCATAATGTGAGATGTTGTAGATCAGGATTTTCTGAAACCATTTTGACCAGGACTAAGTAGTTCATCTACAACCGGTCTAATTTTATTCAGGATCATCTGGTTGTATATTTTGGGTGCAACAGCAGTTAAGCTGATACCTCAGTATTTGTCACATACAGTGAGGTCACCTTTTATTGGTACTGGAACTATTCCCAAAATTCCCCACTCATCTGGTCTATGGCCATAGCCATAGCCATTCAACTCAGAGTAGGCATCAATCTTATCTGTTAGTTTTGTAATGATGTTGTGATCTGCTGGGAGGGCCACATCAATGATCTGACTGATTATTTTCTTGATCTAATACTACTATATCAGGACGTCGATGTCCAATGACTCTGTCAGTTGGAAAGTCATAGTCCCAAAACAACTTCGATTTGCCTTCCTCTTCCATCACCTTCATTATTATTATTATTAGTATTGTTATTATTGGGTGGCATGGAGGTGTAGTGGTTAGTGCTGTCGCCTCACAGCAAGAAGGTCCGGGTTCGAGCCCCATGGCCGGCGAAGGCCTTTCTGTGCGGAGTTTGCATATTCTCCCTGTGTCCATGTGGGTTTCCTCTGGGTGCTCCGGTTTCCCCCCACAGTCCAAAGACATGCAGGTTAGGTTAACTGGTGACTCTAAATTGACCATAGGTGTGAATGTGAGTGTGAATGGTTGTCTGTGTCTATGTGTCAGCCCTGTGATGAGCTGGTGACTTGTCCAAGGTGTACCCCACTGTGGCAGCGGGGGCGTGGTCAAGCGTCGGTCTGTGACTGGAGGGCGGAGTCAGGGAAGGTAAGTGGCAGAATCACTACACCTGATGTCCATTAACCTGTGTTTGTGTGTCTTCCCAGTGACCACGCCCTATATAAGGAGAGAGAGAGCAGAGGAAGGGAGCTCTCTCCCCAACCAGATGGCTGATGCATGTGTCTGAGTGTTTGGGAGAGTGAAACGCTGAAAAGTGTTGTAATAAAGAGTTTTTGAAAACTCAGTTCTGGCCTGCCGTGCTTCTGTGCTCCACCCACCTGCGCAAAGTTCTACAGTGGTGCCGAAACCCGGGACAGAGCACAGAGAAGAACAGTCCCATGGAGTCCTCCCCCTTCGCAGACCTGGTCCACGCCCTCGCCACGGCCCAACAGAGCCAGCACCAGGTGCTTGTCGCCCTCCCAAAGGAGCAAGAACAACAGTTTGAAGCCCTGATGCTGGCGCAACAGGAAAATCGACAGGCGCTCCGGCACCTCCTTGTGTCGGCAGGGTCCACCACCTCCACCACTGCGGGCCCACCCCACCTCACCCTAACAAAGATGGGCCCGCATAACAACCCCGAGGCCTTCCTCGCACTATTCGAACAAGCAGCAGAGGCCTTGGGCTGGCCGGTGGAAAAACGCGCAGAGCGCCTCCTCCCCCTAACGGGCGAGGCGCAGCTGGCCACGCTACAGCTCCCTGCCGACAGCCGGCTGGTCTACGCAGACCTGCGCCGGGCTATCCTCCAGCATGTGGGGCACACCCGCAAACAACAACGTCAGCGCTTTCGCGCTCTACACCTAGAGGAGGTCGGCCGGCCGTTCGCGTTTGGCCAGCAACTCCGGGACGCCTGCCGGCGGTGGCTGAGAGCTGACAACCGCGACGCCGAGGGAATTATCGATCTGGTGGCACTGGAGCAGTTCATCTTCCGGCTTCCTGAAGGAACAGCAGAGTGGGTCCAGTGCCATTGCCCGGCGTCACTGGTTCGGGCCATTGAGTTGGCGGAGGATCATTTGGCGGCTGTTCCAACAGCAGGATTGCAGATCTCCTCTTCTCCTCTCTCTCTCTCCCTCCCCTTCTGTGTCTCATCCTTCGCCCCGAGGCCTTCCTCGTTCTCTTTGAGCAGGCAGCAGAGGCGTGGGGTTGGCCGGTGGAACAGCGTGCGACGCGCCTCCTCCCCCTCCTCCCGGGCGAGGCGCAGCTGGCCACGCTACAGCTCCCCGCCGGCAGCCGGCTGGTCTACGCGGACCTCCGCAGGGCCGTCCTCCAGCACGTGGGTCACACTCTGGAGCAGCAGCGGCAGCGCTTCCGCACGCTGCGCCTGGAGGAGGTCGGTCGGCCGTTTGTGTTTGGCCAGCAACTTTGGGACGCCTGCCTCCGGTGGCTGAGGGCTGACAACCGCGACGCTGAGGAGATCATCGATCTGGTGGCACTGGAGCAGTTCGTCGCTCGACTTCCAGAGGGAACCGCGGAGTGGGTCCAGTGCCATCGGCCGACGTTGCTGGATCAGGCCATTGAGCTGGCGGAGGACCATATGGCGGCCGTTCCAACGGCAGGACAGTGTGTCTCCCCTTCTCCCCTCCCCTCTCTCTCTCTCTCTCCTTCTGATCCTCTCCCTCGCCCCATTCCCCCACCACAGAGGCGGGGGCCGGCTCCACCCCAGCCGGCCCGCCGCACCCGCGGTGTCCTATCTTCTCCTACTTACGTGTCTGTGTCTTCCCCCCCTCAGGTGAGTGATATCCGGAACACCGGTGCAGAGAGAGAGCCCGGGCCGGTGTCCTGGCACTGCGGGGAGCCGGGGCACCTCCAGCATCAGTGCTCAGCGCAGTGGTCCGGATCCCCGAGGTGCCAGGAGCCACCCTCAATCGGGCCGGAGCGTATCGCATACCGGTGAGTATCCAAGGGGATATGTATCAGGCTTTGGTGGATTCCAGCTGGAATCAGACCTCAATCCACCAAAGTCTGGTGCAAGACGAGGCATTGGGGGGAGCACAATTGGTGAAGGTGTTGTGTGTGCACGGGGATGTTCACAGCTACCCTTTAGTGTCAGTTCACATTATGTTTTGAGAGGAGAAATTTATAGTAAAGGTGGCGGTTAATCCTCGCCTCACCCACTCTATAATTTTGGGGACTGATTGGCCGGGATTTTGGGATTTAATGACTCATCTAGTGAAGAGTGGGTCCTGCCATAGTTTAACAGGGGGAGGTCCCGGTGTCACTTTGGCCGGAGCAGCTGTCACAGAGCCGTCTACGTCAGCTCCGCGTCAGAGTGAGGAGCCGTCAGCCCCTCCTCTCTCTCGGGGAATCCCTTGTGGATTTCCCATTAGAGCAGTTGCGAGACGAGACTCTGCGGCATGCATTTGACCAAGTGAGAGTAATCGATGGTCAAATGCTCCAGCCAAATGCCAGTCCGTCCTTCCCCTACTTCGCAATTATGAAAGATAGATTATAGCAAGTGACGCAGGACACTCAAACTAAAGAGCAAATCACGCAGCTTTTGATTCCGAAGAGCCGCCGGGAATTGGTATTCCAGGCGGCTCATTTTAATCCCATGGCTGGACACTTAGGGCAGGATAAAACACTAGCCCGAATAATGGCCCGGTTCTATTGGCCAGGGATTCGCGGCGATGTCTGTAGGTGGTGTATGGCGTGCCGCAAATGCCAGTTAGTAAATCCAGCAGCCATTCCAAAAGCGCCTTTGCGCCCTCTACCATTAATCGAGATCCCATTCGAAAGAATTGGGAGGGATCTCGTCGGGCCATTAGATCGGTCAACACGAGGGTACTGCTTTATATTAGTTCTAGTGGACTATGCAACGCGATACCCGGAAGCAGTGCCTCTTCGCAATATCTCAGCACGCAGTATTGCGGAGGCGCTCTTCCGCGTTATCTCCCGAGTTGGAATCCCAAAAGAGATTCTGACTGACCAAGGCACCGCATTTATGTCATGTACACTAAAGGAACTGTATAAGTTGTTGGGAATTAAGCCGATCCACACCAGCGTTTATCACCCACAAACGGACGGTTTAGTTGAACGGTTCAATCGCACCATCAAAAATATAATTAAAAAATTTGTAAGTGAGGATGCATGTAATTGGGATAAGTGGCTCGAACCCTTGTTGTTTTCAGTGCGAGAGGTCCCACAAGCCTCCACGGGGTTCTCCCCGTTTGAATTGTTATATGGGCGTAAGCCGC
This sequence comes from Neoarius graeffei, assembly GCF_027579695.1. NCBI lineage: Eukaryota > Metazoa > Chordata > Actinopteri > Siluriformes > Ariidae > Neoarius > Neoarius graeffei. The sequence goes on along the minus strand of NC_083585.1, from coordinate 61,381,166 downwards.
GCGGCATTCTAGATGTGCTGTGGGAAAATTGGGAGGAGGGACCATCACAAAGTAAAAATGAAATCCAATACATTATTGACCTGCATGCAAAACTCCAGACACCCGCCCACCTAACCCAGGAGAATTTGCGGCAGGCCCAAAAACGACAAACCCGCCTGTACAACAAGGGTACGTGCCTCAGGGAGTTCGCACCGGGAGATAAAGTACTCATACTGTTGCCCACATCGAGCTCTAAATTAATCACCAGGTGGCAAGGACCCTTTGAAGTCACACGGCGAGTCAGGGACGTCGACTATGAGGTGAGGCGAATGGACAGGGGTGGGGCGTTACAGGTATACCACCTCAATCTGTTAAAATGTTGGAGTGGGGAGGCCCCCGTGGCGCTGGTGTCGGTGGTTCCTGAGAAGGCTGAGCTGGGGCCAGAGGTTCGAAAGGGAAAATTGGCATCAGCCACTGCTCCGGTCCCCTGTGGAGCCCACCTCTCACCGACTCAGCTCGCGGAGGTCGCCCGGTTGCAAACAGAATTTTCTGACGTGTTCTCACCCCTGCCCGGCCGCACCCACCTCATAGAACACCACATTGAGATGCCCCCGGGGGTGGTAGTGTGTACCCGCCCTTACAGAATGCCCGAACACAAGAAAAAGGTGGTTCGGGAAGAACTCGAGACCATGCTCGAAATGGGCATTGTCGAGGAGTCCCACAGTGACTGGAGCAGTCCGGTGGTCTTGGTACCCAAGGCCGACGGGTCGGTCCGGTTCTGTGTAGACTATAGAAAAGTCAACTCGGTGTCTAAATTCGATGCGTACCCAATGCCTCGTATTGATAAGCTCCTCGATTGACTAGGCACGGCTCGCTTTTTACTCAACACTGATTTGACAAAGGGTTATTGGCAGATCCCCTTGACTCCATTATCCCAAGAAAAAACGACCTTTTCCACACCGTTCGGCTTACACCAGTTTGTCACACTTCCTTTTGGGCTGTTTGGGGCGCCCGCTATGTTTCAGCGGCTGATGGATAGGGCCCTCTGCCCCCACGCCACCTATGCTGCCGCATACCTAGACGACATCATTATTTATAGTAATGACTGGCCGCGGCACCTACAACACCTGAGGGCCGTCCTTAGGTCGCTGAGGCGGGCGGGTCTCACAGCCAACCTGAAGAAGTGTGCGATTGGGCGGGTGGAAGTACGGTATCTGGGCTTCCACTTGGGCAATGGGTAGGTGCATCCCCAAATTAACAAGACTGCAGCGATTGCGGCCTGCCCGAGGCCCAAGACCAAAAAGGGGGTGAGACAGTTCCTGGGGCTGGCTGGCTATTATCGTAGGTTTATACCTAATTATTCAGACGTCACCAGCCCGCTGACTGATCTCACTTAAAAGGGGGCACCAGATCCGGTCCAGTGGACGGAGCAATGCCAGCGGGCTTTGTCTGAGGTAAAGGCTGCACTGTGTGGGGGGCCACTATTACACTCCCCTGACTTTTCTCTCCCTTTTATATTGCAGATGGACGCGTCGGACAGAGGGCTGGGGGCTGTTTTTTCCCAGTAGGTGGAGTGGGAGGATCGCCCAGTGCTGTACATAAGTCGTAAGCTGTCAGTGCGTGAGGGGCGCTACAGCAGCATAGAGAAGGAGTGCCTGGCCATCAAGTGGGCGGTCCTTGCCCTCCATTACTACCTGCTGGGACGCCCTTTCACCCTCTGTTCGGACCACGTGCCCCTCCAGTGGCTCCACCGCATGAAGGATGCCAACGCGCGGATCACCCGTTTGTATCTGGCACTCCAACCCTTTAACGTCAAGGTGGTCCACAGGCCGGGGGCGCAGATGGTCATGGCGGACTTCCTCTCCCATCGGGGGGGGAGTCGGCTGCAGGCTGGACGGCTGCCTGGCCTGAGTCGGGCGGTGGGGGTATGTGGCAGTGGGGGCGTGGTCAAGCGTCGGTCTGTGACCGGAGGGCGGAGCCAGGGAAGGTAAGTGGCAGAATCACTGCACCTGAGGTTGATTAATGTGTTTGTGTGTCTTCCCCAGTGACCGCGCTCTATTTAAGGAGGTGAGCGAGAGCAGAGCGGGCTCCCTCCTGACCAGAACACGTGTGTGTGGCATGTGTGTGTATATAGTGATATATGAATAAACGTGTAGAAGCTGAAAAGCTGTCAATAAAAGAGTGATTGAGAACTCTGTACTGGCCTGCCGTGCTTCTGTGCTCCACCCACCTCGTATAATTCTACAAACCTATTGTTCACTGTTGCCCTGGGGGGGGTTCGGAGAGGTGTTTTACAAGTGTTCTGGTGAAACCTGAGTGTCGTATTGTAACCTGTTGTGTCTCTCGCTCTACATATATCATTATATGTATGTAACCCCCCCCCCCCCCCCCAAAAAAAAAAGTGAACACTAAACACTTTTACTAACATTTTACAGCTCCAAATCAGAAAAAGTTGGGACGATATGTTGAAAGTGAAATTAAAGCTGAAAGTAATGACTTACAAATAATATTTGAATAAATAGTATTTCACTCATAAAAAAAGCACATCATTTGTTTTACCTCATGATTTTTATTTTCAAAATAAACAGTTCAATTTTGATTCCGTTCCAAAATTTGACACATTTAAAAAAAAAATGTTGAGACAGTAAACCATTTACTACTTTGTAATTTTGCTATTATTTGTCAACAACGTGATGAAAGTGACTGTTAATTTTGAAGTCAATGCTTTTTTTTCTTTTTTTAAATTTACATTTTTCATGCCTCCTCAACTTTTTTCTAACTTGGGTTTGGAATCTGGATCACATAACCTCATAGTTGAGTGATAGTAACATATCCTGAACCCGGGGTATAGCAGCTGAGTGAATTTGGTTTTGATGCTGTGTATGAGTTTCATCGTGTCAGAGACGTTGTAGAAGGACAGCTTTCCTGCAATGTGATCTACATACACTCCTATTCTGGAAGATGCTGGAGCTTGGAGCTCAGTCTTAATGTTTTTCCTCCAGAAACAGACAGAGGAAGGATAACATTGCAGACTCCAGGACTGCTTGTTCAATCCAAACCCACTCTCATTACCCTCTCCTTTCCTGCTGATCCCTTTATATGAGACCAATATGTCCACACCCATACCATTCCACTCCACCTCCCAGTAACAGCGTCCAGACACGCTCTCCTTACACAACACCTGAGCATAAAAGTCGAATCTCTCTGGATGATCAGAGTATCGCTGGTCTGTCCTATTGCGTGTCACTGCTCTGTTCTTCTCAGACAGAATGAGATGATGATGTGCTGTGTTTGGATCCAGAGTCAGATCACAGAAATCTAAAACAATAAAATGTACACAGATTAGATGTTAATCACAGGATTTATGATACAGCGCCTTGCAGTTCATTTAAGGCCATTAAAAGTCATCAGATTCATCTGGATTACAAATAAAACTTACACAGATTGTTCCAGCCAGTATTTTTTATTGCAAATCAGTGTGCTTTTAAAGTTAAATTTTGAATATTTTCAAGTAAATATAAATTATTTGTGGGCGGCACAGTGGTGTAGTGGTTAGCGCTGTCGCCTCACAGCAAGAAGGTCTGGGTTTGAGCCCCGTGGCCGGCGAGGGCCTTTCTGTGTGGAGTTTGCATGTTCTCCCCGTGTCCGCGTGGGTTTCCTCCAGGTGCTCCAGTTTCCCCCACAGTCCAAAGACATGCAGGTTTGGTTAACTGGTGACTCTAAATTGACCGTAGGTGTGAATGTGAGTGTGAATGGTTGTCTGTGTCTGTCAGCCCTGTGATGACCTGGCGACTTGTCCAGGGTGTACCCCGCCTTTCGCCTGTAGTCAGCTGGGATAGGCTCCAGCTTGCCTGCGACCCTGTAGAACAGGATAAAGCGGCTAGAGCATACATGTCAACCTATATGGAATGTCCGTATTTTATACGGATTTGATTCAATAATCGTAGTATACGGGCGTACAAATAGTTATATGGATTCTTTAAAAAAAAACCTTCAATATTTATTTAGAGCTATAATCAATTCCCACGATGATAAAAGAGCACATAACATTTACAAATGTACTGTACACCACAGAAAGCACAAACCGCCAGTAAAGAGTCTTATGAAATCGCGTGTTATCTTGTGGTAGCGAGACTTCATTCCACTTTGATCATGCGCACACCGCATTGCGAGAATCCCGCCAACCGGGAAGTAACATTTTGTTTGAAACGCGTCTTTCCACCTGAGCGACTTTCACTAGTGACTGAAAAGATTCTGAATGGGCACTCCGGCAAGATCAACACAGACACTTGCTGTGACATGCAGCCTAGTGAGGTATTGGTGCAGACTGCTAAAAAAGCTGTCATGGAGTACAATTCAGAACATTAGAGGGACACTGTTTTTGTCAAACATTGGAGCTTTGTATTCATTCTCAAGGTTTGTTGTTATTAATATTGAATAAAAAGTAACTTGGATATATATCATTGTTAATTATCATTCAAATTTTAGATAAATTATTTTAATTTGCATCTTAAGGATTTTATAAGGGAAATACGGATTTTGGAGGTTGGTTATACAGGTTTGATTGACCAAAGGTTGACATGTATGCTAGAGATAATGAGATGAGATAAATTTGTTAGTAGATCTTTAAAAAAAACTGAAAAAATGTAGCTTGCATAAGCATTCAACCCCTTCAGACTAGCACCTCATAGAACCACCTTTTGCTCCAATAACACCTTTAACGAGATGGTCAATGACGGCATAGCTCACTCCGACCCCATCTAGTCCAGAACAAACAAACAATCTAAAATGGGCCACCTTGCACAATAAAATGTTGCAAGCTATATATACACACTATATAGAAGCCATATCCACCCTAGAAATACCGACCCATTTACCAGAAAGAATCCAAAAACGGCAATGATTTGACCGAGAAGCAATTTTTGTTGAACTGCTGTTGAATTAAGGCTTAATTAGTCCATAACTTCATTAATAACTAATGAAGCAAATCTGGGTAGAAATTCTATGCATCCTGGGTCCCCCGACCTTCATGCCAGAAAGAATCTAAATCAGTGAAGAATTGAGGGAGGAGAAGTGATGTGTGTGGAAACTGCTCATTAGGAATTGATTACTCCATATCTTCATTATTAATTGCAATTATGCACATTTCAATTTAGAGCCACCAATTATCCTAACCTGCATGTCTCTGGACTGTGGGGGAAACCGGAGCACCTGGACGAAACCCACGCAGATACAGGGAGAACATGCAAACTCCACACAGAAAGGCCCCCGTTGGCCACTGGGCTTGAACCCAGAACCTTCTTGCTATAAGGCGACAGTGCTAACCACTACACCACTGTACCAACCTTGGGATATCAAACCTCTTAGATATAATTTTACACCCTATTCCTGAAGTTATGAAACTCTTACTTTATCTTAACTTCTATGACTTCCTTTGAATGCTCCTTAGTGTTCATTTTCACTCCTTTTCTTCAGACTGACCATCTCAGTGATAGTCCAAATGAGGTGGTTTTTGTTTATTAAAAAAAAAAAAAAAGGGGAGCCATTTTAATATTTCACATGTCAAGGCCAATTCGAAGTCAATTGTAAGACAGCAATGGAAAAAAGGACCTATCTAAAAATAGATAAGTGCTCAATTCCTGGCGATACAATTCACTAAAAAAAATGCTTAACAGCAAATTTAAAACTAATGTCCTAAATTTGCTGTTAAGCGTCATTTTTAGTGAATTGTATCGCCAGGAATTGAGCACTTATCTATTTTTAGATAGGTCCTTTGTCCATTTTCCCTGTCATTTTTGTTATCTTATAGGTTTTTTCTATCATTATTTAGGTCTAGTCTAAGTTTTTTATTTTATAATATTTTTGCTATTTTTTTTGTTTTTATTATTATTTACAGTTTCTTTTTCCCATTATTATTATTATTATTATTATTATTAATATTATTATTATTATTATTATTATTATTATTAACAAACTTTCACCTGTAATCATGATTGCCACGTGACCAATAGGACCACAATGGAAATAAGCAATTTTTGCTTTCATGTGTTATCCTGGTTTTTAATTGTCATATTTACATGTATAGTGTTTGTATGATTATTTACTGAATAAACAAATAAAAAAAAAAAAGAGCTTTGGGAAACTTGGGGGGTGTGAATACTTATGGAAGCATGGGGTTTGTTTGGTTTTTTTACTTTTTGATTTTCTTTGAAATTCTTGCTGAGCAAAAATTTATTTTGACTTAAAAAACACGTACTGTAAGAGAACAAGCATTGTCAAATTAAATACTGAATGGATCAAATTTAGATCAACAATACAGATATATTTATATGTCCTACACTTTCTACTTATTAAAAGTGTGTGTTTTACACCTACACTGCAGAAAATCTTCTCTGCTCTTTGGTTCTGAGGGTAAAACCATCTGAACTGCCGCAGCTGTGGAGACACAGACAAAATGGAGACTGAACAAATGACATGGAAACAGTTTGAAGCATGAAGATGAAAAATTATTATTATTATTATTATTATTTTTTTTTTTTTTTAAGGTAGATCAGGAAGAGTTAGATGTCATTTGAAGACAGTCAGTGACTCAACTATTTGGACAACTAGGGAAGTTCATTCCACCACCAAATCCGAGAAGAGTCTTGATGCATATTTTCCTTGTACTCTGAGAGATGGCTGGACCAGTCAAGCAGTGCTAGAGATTTGGAGGGAGCGTGGTGTAGTGCAGGGTGTTATTACATTATATTAATGGCATTTAGCAGATGCTTATATCCAGAGGGACGTACAATATACCCAGAGCAGCCTGGGGAGCAGTTGGGGGTTAAGGTTAAGTGCTCAAGGGCACTTCAGCCATTCCAGGGAATTGAACCATCAACCTTTTGGTCCCAAAGCTGCTTCTCTAACCACTAGGCCATGGCTTCCCCATGGCTGTTATAAGTGCTTTGAGGGAAGCAAGTGCTGGTCCATTTTTGGCTTTATAGGCAAGAATTAGTGTTTTAAATCTGATGCAGGCAACTATAGGAAGCCATTGTAGAGAGCGCAGCAATGGGGTAGTTTGGGAGAACTTGGGACCATTGGGAACAAGTCATGCAGCTACATTCTAGATCAGTTGTGGAGGTTGAATGGCGCTGAGGAAAACTTGCCAGGAGAAAGTTGCAGTAGTCCAGTCTCAAAATGACAAGGGACTGAACAAGCACCTGAATGGCCTCTGTGGATCAAAATGGATGAATCCTTCTGATATTGTAAAGGAGAAATCAACATGAGCATGACACATTCACAAGGTGAGAGGAAAAGGACAGTTGATTGTCCATGGCTACCCCAAGGTTGTGTGCAGTGACTGAAGGTGCAATCAGAGAGATCCTTGTCCAGGGAGATCACAAGATCCTGATGTGGGGATTAATCACCTGGGATGAAAAGCAGTTCAGTTTTGCTGGGATTAAATTTCAGCTGATGAGCTGACATTCATGAGGAGATGTCTGCCAGACATGCTGAGATCTGAGCAGAACCATCATGCCTGAGGGAGGGAAGAAGAGGACGGGTTGAATGTCAACCACATACTAGTGGTATGAGAACCCATGTGAGGATAGGACTTCACCAAGAGATTGAATATAGAGGGAGAATGGAAGCGAACCAAGTACTGAGCCATGTGGGACACCAGTAGATGGTCAAATTATATGACTGTCCTTCCATGGTTTTGTATTTTCTTGTTGAAATCTCCCTGGAAAAGATGTCATCTTGAAGGCAGCATATGTTGCTCTAAAATGTCAATGTACTCTTCTGGATTAATGTGCCATCACAGAAGTGGAAGTTACCTTTGCAAAGGGCATTGACAACCTCATACCATGATGCACCCTTGCTTTTGGACTTGTTCCTGGTAACAGTCTGGTTGGTCCTTTTCATCTTCAGAGCACAGGACGTCCATTTCTTCCAAAAATGACCTGGAATACTGATTCATCTGACCACAATACATGTTTCCACTGTGTGATGGTCCATCCCAGATGCCTCCAAGCCCAGAGAAGTCAACAGCACTTCTGAACACAGTTAACATAAGGCTTCCTTTTTACACAGTAAAGGTTTAACTGGCATTAGTGGATGTAATTCTGTATTGTAATGCTTGACAAAAGATTTGCCAAAGTAATCCTGAGCCCATGTGGTTCTATCAGCTGTAGATGAATGACAGTTCTTGAAGCAGTGCCGTCTGAGGGAAACCGAGATCATGGGGGTTCAGATTAGGCTTGAGCCCTTTGCCCTTGATACTGCAAGATTCCTCCAGATTCTTTGAATTGTTTAATGCTATTATGCACCGTAGAGGGTGAAATATCCAAAACCCTTCCTATCTTTCTTTGAGGACCATTGTTTTTCAAATTCTCATGGATTTGTTGACAACCTGGAGATCCTCGGTCCATCTTTGCTCTTCAAAGACTAGGCCTTTCCTGGAGACTGATTTTGTATCAAATCATGATTACAGTCACCTGTTAACATCACCTCTTTCAAATCATATAATTATTTATTTTACCTCATTACTAGTCCTAAATTTAATCCAGCCACCGGGGGTGCATAAGCGTACTCTTGGTGCCGGTCCCAAGCCCGGATAAATTGGAGAGGGTTGCATCAGGAAGGGCATCCAGCGTAAAACTGTGCCAAATCTAACATGCGGATTGAAAAGAATACCATGCTGGATCGGTTGGGGCCCAAGTTAACAATGACCACCTCTGGTACAGTTGGTCAACAGGGTGCCAGTGGAAAGTATGCTACTATTGCATCAAAACCGAGAAGGAGAAAGAGAGGGGGGAGGCATGTTAGGAGACAGCGTAAAAGATGGAAGGGAAGGAGCTTAGAATTGAGGGTCAGAACACTGAATGTGGGAACATTGACTGGCAGAGCGAGAGTTAGCAGGTATGATGGAAAGAAGGACGTTGGACATTGTGTGTGCAGGAGATGAGATGGAAAGGAAGGAAGGCCAAGAACACTGGAGGTGGATGCAAGTTGTTTTATTATGGAGTCGATGGAAAGAGAAATGGTGTTGGTATTGTTTTGAGAGGAGAGTTGGTCAACAGTGTGATTGATGTGAAGAGGGTATCAGATAGAGTGATCAGCAAGAAGTTGGAGATTCAAGGAGTGGTAATCAATGTTGTGTGTGTATTCCCCACAGGTTGGATGTGAGAATGAAGAGTCTTTCTGGGAAAAGATGGATGAAGTGGTAGAAAGTATACGGAGGGAAGAGCACATGTTGATAGGAGCAGATTTCAGTGGACATGTTGGCAAGGGAAATCGAGGAGAAGTATGGGCAGATGATGGGCAGATATGGTGCAAGAGAGAAGTGTGGAAGGGCAAATGGTGGTTGATTTTTCAAAGAGGATGAATTTGGCAATAGTCAATACTTCGAGAAGAAAGAGCAGCACAGGGTGATGTTTAAGAGTGGAGGAAGATCTACACAGGTGGACTACATACAGTACTCTGCAGAAGGGGTAACCTGAAGGAGATTGGAGACTGCAAAGTGATGGCAGGGAGAATGTAGCTAGACAACATCGAGTTGTCATGTCCAGGATGAGCTTGAAAGTGAAAAAGAGGAAGCATGAAATAGTGGAGCCAAAGATTAAGTGGTGGAAACTAAAAGAGATTGATCATCAGAAGGAGTTTAGGGAAGAAATGAGATGAGCATTGAGTGGCAAGGGAAGTCTGCCAGAAGATTGGGATACTACTGCTATACTAGTAAGAGAGGCAGAAAGGAAGGTGCTAGGGTGGTCATCGGGAAGAAGGAAGGAAGACAAAGAGACATGGTGGTGGAACAAAGAAGTGCAGGATATCATGAAAGAGAAGAGGCTAGCAAAGAAGAATTGGGACAACCAGAGAGATAAGGAAAGCAGGCGTTTATACAGAGATTAGACAGAAGGCAAAAAGAGCAGTAGCGAAGGCAAAAGGAGCAGTAGCAAAGGCAAAAGCAGATGCATACCAGGAGTTGTACAAAAGACTGGAGACTAAAGAAGGAGAGAAAGACCTGTACAGACTAGCTAGGCAGAGAAACAGGGAAGCGAGGGATGTACAGCAGGTAAGAGTGATGAAAGGGGTAAATGGAAATGTGCTGACAAACAAAGAGAGTGTATTAACAAGATGGAAAGAGTACTTTGAGAATTTATTAAATGAGGATAATCCAAGAGAGAAAAGGTCAGATTTTTTGGAGACAGCAAATCAGGAAGCAGAGTTGGTTAGTAAGGATGAGGTGAGGGCAGCCATGAAAAGAATGAAGACTAGGAAAGCAGTCGGACCAGATGGTATCCCGATTGAGGCTTGGAGATGTTTGGGTGAGACGGTTGTGGCGTTCCAAATGAGATTGTTTAAGATCCTAGAGAATGAGAAAATGCCAAATGAATGGAGAGTGTGCTAGTCCCAATATACAAGAATAAGGGAGATGTACAGAGCTGCAGTAATTACAGAGGGATAAAATTGGTGAGCCACACCATGAAGCTATGGGAAAGGGTATTGGAGGCGAGATTGAGAAGAGAGGTAGCAATCTGTGAACAGCAGTACGGGTTTATGCCAAGGAAAAGCATGTCGGATGCAATTTTTGCTTTAAGAATGTTAATGGAGAAGTACAGGGAAGGCCAGAGAAAGCTACATTGTGTGTTTGTAGACCTGGAGAAGGCATACAATAGAGTGCCGAGAGATGAGTTATGGTACTGTATGGGAAAGTGTGGAGTGAATGAGAAGTATATCAGAGTGGTGCAAGACATGTATGAGAACAGTGAAACAGCAGTGAGGTGTGCAGTTGGAAAGACTGAATGGTTCAAGGTGAAGGTGGGACTTCAAAGATCTGCTTTGAGTCCTTTCTTGTTTGCCATAGTGATGGATAGCCTGACGGACGAAGTGAGGCAAGAGTCACCATGGAACATGATGTTTGCAGATGATAGTGATGTGGTGAAAGTAGAAATGAGGCTGAGCTGGGTTTGCAGAGATGGAGGTATGCATTGGAACAAAGAGGAATGAAGGTGAGCAGTAGCAAGGAGCAGTTGGAGAAGGATTTTGGGAGTCATTTGTGATAGGAAAGTCCCAGCAAAAGTGAAAGGTAAGATGTATAAGACAGTAGTGAGACCAGCTGTGATGTATGGATTGGAGACCGTACCCTTAACGAAGAGACAGGAGGCAAAGTTGGAGGTGGCGGAGTTGAGGATGTTAAGGTTTGTGATGGGAGTGATAAGGTTGGACAGGATAAGGAATGAGCACATCAGAGGGACAGCACATATGGAGAGCTTGGGAATGAAGCTAAGAGAGATGAGACTGAGATGGTATGGGCACATCCTGAGAAGAGATGCAGAGCATGTGGGAAGGAGAATGTTGAGGATGGAGCTACCAGGCACATGAAAACAAGGAAGGCCAAAGAGGGGATACGTGGATGTGGTGAGAGAGGACATGAAAGTGGCAGGTGTGGTAGAGAAGGATGCGGAAGACAGGGAGCAATGGATACGAAAGATCTGCTGTGGTGACCCCGAATTGGGGGCAGCCAAAAGAAGAATTACTAGTCCTAAATTTCCCCCGTTCCAAATTTTTTTGGAATGTGTTGCAGGCCTGAAATGCCAGAACGGATGTCTATTAACGTGTGAAATGAAGTTGACCAACAAAACATTTAGGGTTGTAATGTGTGTTTTTACATTCTGATGGCCTTGATGTAGGGATGAAGGCAGGATAATAGCTGCTGATGAGGTGAGAATAGTTTATCACTGTTTACTGCTGTTTATTTTCCATTTAACTTAATCTCAATTCTTAGCATATGTATAACATTCATTTGGTCAGTAAGATTCATTTCTGGATTCGATGTAACTTACAAGGTCAATGTTAATCTACTCTTGTAAAGGTATTCTTGTTCCTGCCTACTTCTTATTCCTGTTACATGAATTCTTCTTCACTGTGATGCCAAACAGATTTTTCCGGCAGGAAACGCTCTCTTACCTTGTGGATGGGTTATGTTGAATTCCTCCTCACAGATTTCCTCGACTCGTTTTTTCAGATCTGAGAGAGATTTCCTCACTCCATTAAATGAGAGATGCTGATTGACAGTGAAGCTGGGTGAGTCGTCACATCCAGGAGAAACACAGAGAGACGGGAAACTCTACAGAGAGGAAACACAGAATAGAGAAGGAGAAAAGTGTAGGAGAGGAACGAATGAATCTCAGACTGAATCAGACCAAAGACACACTTGGGATCTCAGACAGGAACATTTATTGTTGCTGTAATGAGCTTTTAGGAGGAAACTTTGTGAGGAACAGCGCCCTCTGTAGATCAGACAGTGAGTGTTACCTGGAGGAAGTGGATGTGATCGTGCGTGTGAGAAAGCTGCTCCAGCTCAGTGACTCTCCTCTGAAGATCAGCAATCTCCTGCTCTAGTTGCTTCAGGACTCGTTCAGCTCGACTCAGTTCAGCTTTCTCCCGAGCTCTGATCAGCTCTGTCACCTTTGAGCACTTTTTCTCCATGGAGCTGATCATCTCAGTAAAGATCCTCTCACTGTCATCTACTGCTGCCTGTGAACGCTTCTGTTAGAGCAAGCACACGCAGTGTGGAGCATTATCTAAAGAGCAACTCTTTCACCCTTTCTCTTACTATGATCGTGTTATACATGTCAAAATTATGTTAAGACCAATGGATTATTTTTCTCCTGAATGTGTGATGCTGGTCTAATTGGACCCTACTTTTTTGACACCCAACAGTGATGTCAGACATCTACTTACAGATGGTGCAGCAGTACGCCATTGATGAACTTCCATGACAGATCCGATTGGTTTCTACCATTTAAGTCTTAACATAATTTTGACTAACCCTGTATATTTGTTGTTTCAATGGCACCTGTCAAGAGGTGAGATGTATTCAGCAGCAAGAGAACAGTCAGTTCCTGAAGAAGTTGATGTGTTGGAAGCAGGAAAAATGGGCAAGTGTAAGTGTAGAGGCTCGTTCGTAGTGAGACCTTGAGAAAAGTGCTATAGCTTACGCTGACGAAGTCTCTGTCCCAAAGTAACTGTTTCCACTCTCAGTGTCTCTGTGCCTTGCAATAAATCCACTTGAAACGTCTTGAAAGTTGAACTTTAATCCTCGTTTAACTATTACAAAGGTTCTAAGATACAGAGAGTTGGTGAGTCAATATCAGAGAGTCAGAGAGTCAGAGTGTCAGGTAAGAAAAACTGTTCGCTTCCACGGCTTCTCGAGATCTACCCTGAGAAGCGCGAGACCGTTCTTATATAGCTGAATGACTTCTAATTCTAATTCTTGAGAAGTCTGAGACAGTTCTAATTCTTGTTCTAATTCCTCACATATGAATTCTTAAGAAGCGTGAGGCAGTTCTAATTCTTAACATATGAATTCTGATTCTTTTAACCTTGCCACATATTATTCATCATCTTAATAAACTACTTATATGAAATTACACACTCAAATGAAATTATATATACCATGTAACATAAATTGTAATTCACATCTATATGAATTCTACTTTGGCCGTTACATACCCGGCCCCTAATTGCTTTCTATCCTAGAAACAATTACAACATTGAATGTACTTAACAGTCCTTTTCATTCTGCTTCTTGAAGCAGGCAGAGTTTGGTGATCGGCCGCTTAAGTTCATTCATCTTCGTCTTGACTCGAACCTTGCGGACGACTCCATGTTCGTCCTCCACAGTCTTCACGATTCTTCCCATTAGCCATGATCCTCTGGGGGCTGATTCGTCGATGAAGTTTTGCCAAATTCAGGTGGCTTAAAGCATCGAGTTACTCCAAAGTCAGTGAGCTGTTGGAGTTCTTCAGTCCACTTGGTCCATTGTTGTGCGAGGTGTTCTGGCACAGTGTCATCCCAGGCTGTTCTTAGTCTACACAATTCTTGCAAGATGTTTCTAGCAGGTAGTATGACTGGTGACAACATTCCTAGTGGATCATAGACAGAGCTCATTGTAGACAGGATTCCTCTCCTGGTAAAAGGCTTTTGCTCGATGTTCACCTGAAACTTGAAATGATCTGACCGGATGCACCATTGTACTCCCAAGGCTTTCTTGATGGTGAATGAGTCCTGGTCGAGATCAAGATCTTTGACTCCTGTTGCTCGGTCCTCAAGCGGAATGGTTAACAACACGTTTCGACTGTTGGTCGTCCATTTTGTCAGTCTAAAGCCTCCTGTTTGACAAATGGCCATCAAGTCGTGGAGTAGCTTGATCGCTTCCTGTTCTGAGTTAACTGATTTTAGACAATCGTCGACGTAAAAATTGTTCAACACTGTCTCCACAGCTGCTGCATCAAAAGTACTCCTGTTGTCCTCGGCACATCTTCTCAGCGCATAGTTCGCACAGCTGGGTGAAGAGGTGGCTCCGAACAAGTGTACCTCCATTCTGTACTCCTGCAGCTCCTTTGAGATATCCCCGTCAGGCCACCATAAAAACCTGAGAAGGTCTGCGTCTTCAGATGGGACCTTGACCTGGTGGAACATGGCCTCCACATCTGCCATAACTGTGATTGGCTCCTGACGAAATCGTGTTAAGACTCCAACCAGACTGCTTGTCATGTCAGGCCCTTGCAGTAGTTGCTCGTTAAGTGTGGTTCCCTGATATGAAGCACCGCAGTCGAATACCACTCGAAGTTTATGCTTCTTGGGGTGGTAGACAGCATGATGTGGAATAAACCACACCTTTCCATCACTCCTGTTAAGCTCTTCGTCTGGGACCTTGACGGCGTATCCCTTGGTTATGACCTGGTTCATGAAGCTGACGTATTCCTCTCGGAACGTCTGGTTTCTCTGAAGCTTCTTTTTCATGTTGAGCGCTCGTTGCTCTGTCATTGCTCTATTGTTAGGCATTTTCACATCTTTGTTCTTCAATGGCAATCCGATAGAGTAGTGACCGTCAACCAGTTTTGTGGATGTGGTGACTCTGTCCATAAACAGTTGATCTTCCTTTGACATCTCAAGCTGCTCTCCTTGAGCATTCTCGGGAAAATCATATTTGAATTGCTGGGTCCACAATTCTTCAAGTCGAGCCACCGATATCCGATTAATTTGGATCTGTGGGTATCCGTCCTTTGACCAGCTTCTGATGTTCTCACGCAGCGGCCCGTTCACTGTCCATCCCAAGACTGTACGTACTGCATACGGTCCATCTTTCACGCTGCAGATGACCTCTTTTGGCTCTAAAGCCTTTGCGACATCAGTCCCAATAAGAAGATCGATATCCGCCTTGATCAATGGAATTCGTACACCTCGTAAGTGTGGCCACCTATCCACGTCCTCTTGGGTTGGGATATTCTCCTGACTAGCAGGTATGGCCCTTTGTGTAAACACACCAGTGAGCCCGACAAAGTCATCCCCCTCCAGACTGCTGACTTCTAGGTCTGGCAACACCTTGCACGAGACGGTCTTTTGGTCTCCCATAGTAGTAAGTAGGATGTTCACATTTTTTCCTTGCAGGTTAAGGCTGTTGGCTAGCTTGTTAGTGCAAAAGGAGGCGTTGCTCCCTGGATCCAGAAACGCATAACAGGTCAGCACCTTGTTGCCTTTCTTTGCCTTCACTCTCACCGGAACAATGGCGAGGACGGTTCCTACACCCCCAGCCCCCATCTGAGAGCAAGTTTCCCCTGCATCCACGAATCCACTGACCACAGTTTGTTCTTCCTGTAAAGACTCCTTTTTTGGTTCCTCCCTTGAAGTGTCTTCTTTTGTTATGTCTTTAGGTTTCTGCTTCATGTGTAACAGTGTAGGGTGTTTAGCTGAACACATCTCACAGCTCTTCTTTTCTTCACAGGCACTGCTCATGTGTCCTCCTATAAGACAGCTGTAGCAGAGTCCTTTACTCTTAAGGAATTCCAATTTTTCTTTGTGCAGCTTTTTTTGAAGTTTCTTGCACTGTTCCATGGTATGCTCTCCCTGACAGAAGATGCAAGGTTTCACGAAAGCCATGTTCATGTTTGGTTTCTTCTCTTTAGCTTTCTTGTTCTCGGCACCAGCGACATCTTTCACTACCCTCTGCTCTTTAGCTTCAGTGGCTAGCGTTATGATGGTTTTCTTGCCAGCTGGTTTTTCAGGTTGGCGCTTTGTTTGACCTGAGATTTCACCAAACACAGGGTGTGCTGCCATTTCAGCCTGTTTGGTTACAAATGACACCACGTCTTGGAACTTTGTTCGCCGATCTTTCTTCTGAATGTCAATGGCGACACTCCTGAATTTCTCCCTCAGCCTGTATGGGAGCTTGGAGATGACTGTGCGCATGTTCGCAGCATTCTCCATCTCATCCAAGTACTCTAGATCCGACATTGCATTGTTACAGTTGATCAGAAACAGAGCATATGCTTCAAGTGCCTTAGCGTCGTCCGACTTGATAGTAGGCCAATTTAAAGCCTTATCCAGGTATGCCATCGAGATCTTATATTTGTCACCAAAGCGCTCCTTTAATAATTTCTTGGCTTGAGGGTAGCCCCGTTCAGGGTCCATATGAAGACAGCTGCGCACTAAGTCATTAGGCTGACCACATGTGTGCTGTTCCAAATAATAAAGCCGGTCTTTGCTGTTTTCAGTCTTGTTTTCTATGCAATGCTCGAAAGCTCTCATGAATAGATGGTATTCCATTGGATCTCCTTTAAAAACTGGAATATTCGGCGATGGCAATGTAGATAGCTTTTGTTGCTTTATTAGACTCTCAGTTATCTCATTTTGGCGTTGCATGACAGAAGCCAGGTTATCTGTGTTTGCAGAATTGCCCTTTGAAGTAACAGGCTCTTGTCGCACAACAGGCGTTGCATCGGCAGCTATTCCACTACTATGGCTATGCTGAGATACATTACTAGCCCCACTGTTCCTATTGCAGCTGACATGTTGTCTCCGTGTAGCCGTCAGTGAATCCACTCTACTGCCTTTAGAGCCGCTTGACACATCTGAGCCTTCATATTTTCTTAACACTGCTAATCTTGCATCTGATGCAGCGAGCTCTGCTTGTAACTCCAACTCTTCTTTTTTAGCTTTGAGCCATAGCTCCTGCTCTTCCAAAGCCCTTTTCTGTTTTTCCTTTTCAGCTTTGAGCCGTAGCTCCTGCTCTTCCAAAGCCCTTTTCTGTTTCAATGTGGCTGTCTTGGTTAACAAAGCAGCTTTCTCCATTTCAACTTTTAAGCGCTCCGAGCGAACCGATGATGCTACAGAAGCAGAAGAGACAGACTTGGTCTTTTTACTCTTTCTGGATGTAACTGAAATGCTATCTTCAGGATTTACCTCATTGTTCACTCTTTCAGACTCTTCTATGTGATGCGTTGCATCCTGTATCCATGATCTAACCTCTTGCACAAAATTGCATTGCTTATCATATCTTGGCTGAAACCAATCACTTTGATCTGTATTCATATTCTCTATGTATCCAAGTTGACTGTACAGGTCTTTGACATCAGCATTTATCTTACTGAATTCTTCTATCAGCTCTTCATACTCGGTTAACAATTCCTTTGTTATATTTTCCACGTTTGCATCATCATACATTAACTCACGCAATTCATTTTTTTTCTCAGTCAGTTTCTTTAGCTTTGCTCTTCTGGAGTCAATTCTTGTCTGCAGACTATTTTCCAATGACCGTTGTGTTGGTTTACGCTGACGTTTTTCCCTTGGAAGGCTTACCGTCTTTTCTTCTTCATCCGTCATGGTTGCTTTGAACGTCGGTCCGGTTTTTCGTTCCGATTCCACTTGCGACAGTCACGTTGCAGCCATGTCCACTTGTCAATCACCAGCCACGAGTGTAGCGCGCGATCGCGAAAGTTCAGAAGTCCCTCTGTAAATCCCTCGATGAATCTTCTTTCCAGTTTCAGCGAACCTCTCCAGCGTTTTGTAATCCGATGTCAAGCGAGTTTTTCTTACTAATGTAGAGGCTCGTTCGTAGTGAGACCTTGAGAAAAGTGCTATAGCTTATGCTGACGAAGTCTCTGTCCCAAAGTAACTGTTTCCACTCTCAGTGTCTCTGTGCCTTGCAATAAATCCACTTGAAACGTCTTGAAAGTTGAACTTTAATCCTCGTTTAACTATTACAAAGGTTCTAAGATACAGAGAGTCGGTGAGTCAATATCAGAGAGTCAGAGAGTCAGAGTGTCAGGTAAGAAAAACTGTTCGCTTCCACGGCTTCTCGAGATCTACCCTGAGAAGCGCGAGACAGTTCTTATATAGCTGAATGACTTCTAATTCTAATTCTTGAGAAGTGTGAGACAGTTCTAATTCTTGTTCTAATTCCTCACATATGAATTCTTAAGAAGCGTGAGGCAGTTCTAATTCTTAACATATGAATTCTGATTCTTTTAACCTTGCCACATATTATTCATCATCTTAATAAACTACTTATATGAAATTACACACTCAAATGAAATTATATATACCATGTAACATAAATTGTAATTCACATCTATATGAATTCTACTTTGGCCGTTACAGTAAGGATCTGAGTGAGTTTGACAAGGGCCAAATTGTGATGGTGAGATGACTGGGTCTGAGCATCTCCAAAATGGCGCATCTTGTGGGGTGTTCTGGTATGCAGTGGTTAGTACCTACTAAAAGTGGTCCAAGGAAGGACAACCGGTGACAGGGTCATGGGTGTCAAAGGCTCATTGATTCGCATGTGGCATGAAGGCTAGGCCATATGGTCCAATCCCACAGAAAAGCTACTGTAGCACAAACTGCTGAAAAGGCTAATGCTGGCTAAAACAGAAAGGTGTCAGCAGTTACTTTTTCAGCAGTTTGTGTCCTTTTATATTATATTATATATATATATATATATATATATATATATATATATATATATATATATATATATATACATACACACACACACACACACACACACACACACACACACACACACACGTGTGTATATATATGCACACACACAGCGGAAAGATGGAGGCCGAGGGCTAGTGAGCATCGAGACCACGGTCCAGGATGAAACATCGAAAATTCGAGAATACATCAGAAAGATGGCCCCAAAGGATGAACTGCTAAGTGAATGTCTCAGGCAGCAGAACCCTGATGAGTGCAGAGGAGGAACAGACAACCTGGAGGGACAAACCCCTACATGGCATGTACCACCGTCAGATAGAAGTGGCTGATATCAATAAATCCTACCAGTGGCTGGATAATGCAGGACTGACAGACAGCAGAGAGGCACTAATCATGGCAGCACAAGAACAGGCCATAAGCACAAGAGCCATAGAGGCCAGGATCTACCAGAGTAGATCAGACCCAAGATGCAGACTGTGCAAAGAAGCCCCTGAAACAGTCCAGCAGGGTGTAAGATGCTAGCTGGATCAGCGTACATGGAGAGGCACAACCAAGTGGCTGGGATAGTATACAGGAACATCTGCAACCAGTATGGAATAGAAGTACCCAAGTCCCAATGGGCCATACCACAGAAGGTGGCTGAGAACAACAGGGCCAAGGTTCTGTGGGACTTCAGCTTCCAGACTGACAAACAGATCCTGGCTAACCAACCGGACATAGTGGTGGTGGACAAAGAGCAGAAGAGGGTGGTGGTGATAGATGTGGTGATCCCAGCTGACGCCAACATCAGGAAGAAGGAACATGAGAAACTTGAGAAGTATCAAGGGTTGAAAGAGCAGCTGGAATGGATGTGGAAGGTCAAGGGTTGCGTGGTCCCTGTGGTAGTGGGGGCACTTGGGGCAGTAACCCCCAAACTGGGAGAGTGGCTCCAGCAAATCCCAGGAACAACATCTGAAGCCTCAGTCCATAAGAGCGCAGTCCTAGGAACATCGAAGATACTGCACAGAACCCTCAAACTCCCAGGCCTCTGGTAGAGGACCCGAGCTTGAGGATGACATGGATACCACCCCCCCGCTGGGGGTGAGAAGGAGATTTTTTTATATATAATTTCTATCCGCATTCACTGGATTTGAGCAATCACATGCTCTGATTTGCTACTCTACTACAAGGCTATCAGCTCATACCATGAGTAGAGAAAAACAAAATGGCGGAGTGTGTTGCTGAATCAACCGAGGACGAAATTAGATTAGATTAGATTTCACTTTATTCATCCCACATCGGGGAAATTCACATGTTACAGTAGCAAGAAAAAGTCAAACAGATAAATAAAACTGAAAATAAAAATTAGACAAACAAAGGATTAAATACAGAGGGCTATTTGCATCATCTACCGTGAAAAAGTATAGAAAAAAATTGCCTTGTTGAGAAGCTCGGAAAAATCGTACATTACAGGTAGACTCTGTATACACACACACTAATATATACAAGTATGCATTAAAATAGTTTAAGGCCTATATTATTGCACATAATTGCATCGATAAGAGATGGCAAAGGTAGTAGTGGTGAAGTAGTGCAAATATAACGACAAACAGGTTATTGGTGCTACATTACAAGTTGTGGGTGTTATACAGTCTGCCAGCAGCCGGTATGAATGACCTGCGGTATCTCTCCTTCTTACACTGTGGGTGTAGCAGTCTACTACTAAAAGAGCTGCTTAAAGCCCCCACAGCCTCATGTAGGGGGTGAGAGGGGTTATCCATGATTGAGGTCAGCTTGGCTAACATCCTCCTCTCACCCACCACCTCAATGGAGTCCAGAGGACAGTCCAAGACTGAGCCAGCCCTTCTGACCAGTTTATTAAGTTTGTTCCTGTCTCTCTCTGAACTTCCACAGCCCCAGCAGACCACAGCGTAGAAAATCACTGATGCTACCACAGTTATAAAAAGTCCTAAGCAGTGTCCTGCACACACCAAAAGACCTCAGTCTTCTCAAGAGGTGGAGACGACTTTGGCCCTTCTTGTACAGGACATCGGTGTTGTTAGTCCAGTCCAGTTTGTTGTTGAGGTGAACACCCAGGTATTTGTACTCCTCCACGATCTCAATGTCCAAACCCTGGATGTTCACTGGTGCAATTTGGGAAACCATCCTTCTGAAATCGATCACCACCTCCTTTGTCTTGCAGGCATTGATGCGCAGGTGGTTCAGTTCAAACCAGGCGACAAAGTTGGTGATGACCTCTCTGTACTCCAGATTGTCCCCCTCTGACACACGTCCAATGATGGCTGTATCAGAGAACTTCTGGAGGTGGCAGCTGTCCGTGTTGTAGCTGAAGTCAGATGTGTAAAATGTAAAGAGGAAAGGAGAGAGCACTGTACCCTGTGGAGCCCCTGTGCTGCAGACTACCACATCAGACACACAGTCGTGGAGCCTCACATACTGCGGTCTGTTAATGAGGTAGTCAATGATCCATGCAGCCAGGTGGCAGTCAACACCAGCTCCCTCCAGCTTCCCTCTAACCAGTGATGACTGGATTGTGTTGAAAGCACTGGAGAAGTCAAAGAACATGATTCTCACAATGCTCCCAGTGCCCTCCAGATGCAAAAGTGACCGGTGTAGCAGGTAAATGATGGCGTCATCCACACCAATGCCCAGTCAATATGCGAACTGCAGGGGGTCCATCTCGCTGTTCACCAGGTGTCGGAGGTGGGAGAGAACAATCCTCTCCATGATCTTCATGAGGTGAGATGTTAAAGCTACTGGCCGAAAGTGGTTGGGCTCCCTGGGGTGCGCAGTCTTGGGAACTGAAACCACACATGTTTTCCACAGAAGTGGAACTTTCTCCAGACTGAGGCTCATGTTGAAAATGTACAGAAGAATCCCACAGAGCTGATCTGCACAGTCCTTAAGCAGTCTGGAGTTGATACCATCAGGGCCAGCAGCTTTCCTCATCTTGATCCTCCTCAGCTCCTTCAACACCTGATCAGCTGTTATGGAGAGATGAGGGGTGTAGCCGAGGTGTGACTCCTGTAGAGTGACGTCGGGGGTGGAGTGTGTGGATTGGTCTGGCAGGGAGCGGAGGGGGGTGATGTGGTGTGAGGAGGGAGCTGTTGGTGTCAGAGGTATTATGGGGGGTGGAGTGATAACACAGACAGGTCAGGACTATGGTGAGTGGGGGAGGGTGGGGTGGCACAGTCAAATCTGTTGAAAAAGAGATTCAACTCATTTGCCCAGTCCTGGCCCCCAGATACAGGGCCCCTCCCACTGTCCTTTGTGTGGCCAGAGATGGTTTTCAGGCCTCTCCATACTTCTCCGGTGTTGCTCCCCTTGAGGCACTCCTCCAGCTTCCTCCTGTAGCTGTCCTTGCCTCTCCTTATCCCCCTCTTCAGCTCCCTCGGCACTCTCCTCATCTCCTCCTTGTTGCCAGATTTAAAAACCCTCTTCTCGTTTAATAGGGCTTTTAGTTCAGAGGTCACCCAGGGTTTATTGTTGGGAAAACACCGTACCTTCCTGACTGGCACAGTGTTTTCAACACAGAAATTAATGTAATCCGTGATGCAGGTTGTCAGGCTATCAATGTCATCCCCGTGAGGTTCACACAACACATCCCAGTCCGTGGTGTCAAAGCAGTCCCTCAGTGCCATGCTGGTCTCCTCAGACCAGCTCCTTACATACCTCTTGGTGGGTGGTTGTTTATTCACCATAGGCATGTATGCAGGGGACAAGTGAACCAGATTGTGGTCAGAACAGCCCAGCGGGGGGAGGGGTATGAACTATATGCATCCTTCGTGTTCACATACATTAAATCCAAAGTTCTATTGTCTCTGATGTGGCATTTCACATACTGAGTGAAGGTTGGGAGAGTGAAGGACAGGGAAGCATGATTGAAGTCACCGGAGATTAGTAGCAGGGACTGGGGGTGCGACGTCTGAAGCTTTGACACTGTAGTGTGTAAGAGCTCACAGGCTGCAGCATCATCGGTTCAATGTTCTTACTGCAATACTGCTCCTTTACCCTGATGTGCCCCGGGTTACACCATCTGTCATTCACAAACATCGCTATACCCCCTTCTTTCCTCTTACCACTCTCCTTGGCTTTCCTGTCTGCTCTCACGAGTTGAAATCCGTCCAGAGTGATGTGCGAGTCAGGTGAGAGTTCATTCAGCCAAGTCTCTGTGAAGCACATAAGGCTACACTCCCCATACTCCCTCTGCAGTCTGGTTAGCGCCATTAGCTCATCCATCTTATTAGGGAGAGATCTTACGTTTCCCATGATGACAGACGGTATGCATGGTTTATACCGTCTTTTCTTCTCCTGGCACTTCATTCCAGCTCTGCATCCCCTTCTCCTTAATTCCACAGGAATCACCGGTCTTTCCACGGGGAGTACCTTGGTGTGACTGCAGTGCTAACAGCTGCTCCTGAGTGTAAACAATGGAGCCATGGCTAAAAGGGTCCGCTGATGCCGATTTAACTAGGCCCAGAAAGGAAAAGAGAAAAATACAAATGCAGTCTCGTGAGTAGTATATCCCGAGGTGCACACTTCCGACTGAGACTAGTGCAGAAACATGAAAAAAGTACAAAAACATACCAAAACACAAACACGCTCGGAGCTACTGCAACTAGCTGCCACTCTTGCGGCGCCATCTTGAAATAAAGACTCTACTCGAAAACACAAGCCCAGAAACCATCATCAAGTATTTAAAAGAAACAGAAATAGCTAAAAGAATATAGTTCCCCCCCTTCAGTATCTCCTGTTCCACACTCCAGCCCAGTCGGTGGTAGTAATGAACCTTTAAGCTGGTTTGACAACTGTTAAAAAAAAAAACCTAAAGAAGAACAAAACCCTGAAAAATACAAAAACAAAGTAACAAAATTTGGAATGAAAGTATCTTTTTTTTCTTTTTCAAGAATTATTATTGTAGCATTTCTCCACAAATTGCTTCTGTCATTTTGCCGGTTTGTTTACATTCTAAGTGGAAATTATTTTGGCCAATGTTTTGTATAAAGTTTTTCTTTAACGAATTTGCAAAAAATAAAAATATTCTGTTTTTCAAAATCCAGTGAATGTGGATAGAATAAAAGTTATTCCACTCAATCTCATTGTACATGACTTATAGACAACTCAGTGCTACGCACCTCATCGGCTATCAGCTCATGTACGACTCGATTTTGTGGAATAACTGTTAGATAATAATTTTACAAACCCCATTTCCAGAAAAGTTGCAACAGTTTTTCTGACCAACTTAATTGTATTGTATTCTGTAAATGGAGTTTTAGTATCTAAGAGAGAGAGAGAGAGAGAGAGAGAGAGAGAATATATATGTGTGTGTGTGTGTGTGAGAGAAAGAGAATGAGTTCTTACCTTAATAGAGTCCATAGTCTGTTTCACCTGCTGCACCTTTTGGCTCTTATTCTGCATCTTCACCTGGAATTTCTTCTGCTCCTCCTTTAGCTCAATCTGAGAGCAAATTAAAAAAAATACATTTAATCAGTTCTCTAAGAGCAGCTCAGTGAATCAATATTATAATGTTTACTGATGTTTGCAAGTCCAGGCAGGACTTGCGAATCATTAGTCATATACAGAGTATTTAAAAAAAAAAAAAAAGTGTGCATGTGTGTGTGGGGTGGGGAAGAGAAACAACAACCAGACTCCCAAGGGCAAAACCAGAATTAAAAAAAAAAAAAAAAAAATTCAATTACATGAATTAATTTCTGCACCTTTTATATATTGAGTTCTGGTTTTGTTTGAAAGTGGCGTTTGGGAGAAATACCAGTGTCACTCTGGTGATATGAAGTATCTAGAAGTAGTTTATATGAAGGTATTCCAGAAATATTCACTGTGTTGAAGTACACCATGAATCTACAAGCATTCGGAAAGATAAAATTCTTACTTTTAACTGTAGACCATGAAACCACAAGTGATGAAAAACTGATGTTTGTGAGAAAGCCCACACCCAAAGCCAAGTTCTTCCTAATGAAGTTACTACAAATGTTTCTTTCTGTCAAAGTTTTCAAAGTTCCACATTTTCTCAATTGAAATTTGTAAAATAATGTGAAAGTGAAAATAGATAAACAAACAATACAGTTGTTATAGTGTTTTCAGACAGTCATCTACACCATTTAGTTGTAAAATTCTGTTCCACGGTTGTTGGGCGTTGGCTGTTTAAAGTACATTGCCTGGTCCTGTTTCACACTTCACCAATAACCCTTTACCTTTGGATAAAAATTCACTAGAACTTCTATCAATTTACTTGAAAAAAAAAATTAGAATGACATGCAGTTCTCACCTGTTTCTGAGTTCTTTCTGCTTTAGTTGAAACCGTATTGTGGTCTTTGTGTTCATCTATCATACATAAATAACAGATGAAGCTTTGGTCAGTATGGCAGTAGATATCAATCAGTTTGTGGTGTTCAGAACAGATCTTCTCTTGGAGCTCTGCACAGGCTTCAACTAACTTGTGCTTCTTAAAGGCAGGAGACTGATAGTGAGGTTTAAGATGAACTTCACAATAGGAGGCCAGACACACCAGACAGGAATTAGTGGCTTTGCGTTTTCTTCCAATACAGAAATCACACTCCACATCTCCAGGTCCAGCGTAACAGTGAGCAGGAGAAGCAGCTTGGAGTTCAGCCATTTTCCTAAAAACACAGAGAGAGAGAGAGTTTGCAGATTTCCCTTTTCACAGAAACGAGGTTGTGACAAAGAGAGCAGGCGTGGCTTTAAAGAAATGATGTGCCGTGGAATGTTGTCTTGGGTAATTTGTACTCTGCCTTATGTTTCAGGTCCACTCTATTCTGCATATCAACAACTAGAGTTGAAACTGCACATACAGTACTGTTTAGACTCCACATGACTGACATTTATATGGAGCTGGAAGGCTGCACTTTTAAAGTTGCTATAACTCCTGAGCTAATGAATTTTGAGGTAGAAACCTCAAACCCACATGTTTCTCTCTTTGAAACCTGGATGCTGTGTGCAAACTTTGGGTCCTCTGATTTTGCTGTTAACACAAAGCAAAATTCAATCTAATTTTGAAGCTGATATTGGCATTTTTTTTGTCCTAAATGACACTTTTCATTGCATTTGAGATAACTATCTTGCACACAAACTGCTGAACTCAGTATAATGTCACATACTCGATACTGACATTTCACCAATGCCTGCACTGTGGTTCCTGTTTCGTTTTTTTTTTTTTTTTTTTGGGGGGGGGGCCCTCTTTGAGTCTGCAGAGTTTCATTTTCACAGAAAAGAGCTTGTGACAGACAAAGCAGGCATGGCTTTAAAGAAAAGTCATTGAAAATTAGCATTCCTATGACTTAAATTAATTCAGGACCACATATTGCATATTTGAAAGTTTTTTTTTTTACATCATTGCTGGAATTTTTATGACGCTGACTCAGGAACAAAAATGGCACAAGTCATAAAAGCTTTTAAAATCGAGTTTTTCAAGTTCTGCTGCAGGAACCCAACCCTACCTCTTTACACCGACCTCAGCAGCCCATGGAATAAACCCACCGGACCTTTGGTCCAGGTGAGCTAAAAATTAAAATCCCTCACATTTCTTAGTATCAAAAGGCACATACATTATTTAATCAACACATACCAACTTTCAAGACCATATTCTCAGTTTTCAAGTTCTGCTACAGAAACAAAACCTACCCCTAAGACTAACCTGAGAGACTAAGTCTGAAATTATTTCCATAGAAACATGAAAAATTTAAATTTCTCAAATTTCTTAGTATGAAAAGTCACATCTACAGTGGTGCTTGAGAGTTTGTGAACCCTTTAGAATTTTCTATATTTCTGCATAAATATGACCTAAAACATCATCGGATTTTCACACAAGTCCTAAAAGTAGATAAAGAGAACCCAGTTAAACAAATGAGATAAAAATATTATACTTGGTCATTTATTTATTGAGGAAAATGATCCAATATTGCATATCTGTGAGTGGCAAAAGTATATGAACCTTTGCGTTCAGTATCTGGTGTGACCCCCTTGTGCAGCAATAACTGCAACTAAACATTTGCAGTAACTGTTGATCAGTCCTGCACACCGGCTTGGAGGAATTTTAGCCCGTTCCTCCATACAGAACAGCTTCAACTCTGGGATGTTGGTGGGTTTCCTCACATGAACTGCTCACTTCAGGTCCTTCCACAACATTTCGATTGGATTAAGGTCAGGACTTTGACTTGGCCATTCCAAAACATTAACTTTATTCTTCTTTAACCATTCTTTGGTAGAATGACTTGTATGCTTAGGGTTGCTGTCTTGCTGCATGACTCACCTTCTCTTGAGATTTAGTTCATGTACAGATGTCCTGATATTTTCCTTTAGAATTTGCTGGTATAATTCAGAATTCCTTGTTCCAACAATGATGGCAAGCCATCCTGGCCCAGATGCAGCAAAAGAGGCCCAAACCATGATACTACCACCACCATGTTTCACAGAAGGGATAAGGTTCTTATGTTGGAATGCAGTGCTTTCCTTTCTCCAAACATAACGCTTCTCATTGAAACCAAAAAGTTCTATTTTGATCTCATTTGTCCACAAAACATTTTCCAATAGCCTTCTGGCTTGTCTGCATGATCTTTAGCAAACTGCAGATGAGCAGCAATGTTCTTTTTGGAGAGCAGTGGCTTTCTCCTTGCAACCCTGCCATGCACACCATTGTTGTTCAGTGTTCTCCTGATGGTGGACTCATGAACATTGGCTAATGTTAATGTGAGAGAGGTCTTCAGTTGCTTAGAAGTTACCTTGGGGTCCTTTGTGACCTCGCCAACTATTACACACCTTGCTCATGGAGTGATCTTTGTTGGTCGACCACTCCTGGGAAGGGTAACAATGGTCTTGAACTTCCTCCATTTGTACACAGTCTGTCTGACTGTGGATTGGTGGAGTCCAAACTCTTTAGAGATGGTTTTGTAACCTTTTCCAGCCTGATGAGCATCAACAATGCTTTTTCTGAGGTCCTCAGAAATCTCCTTTGTTCGTATCATGATACACTTCCACAAGCATGTGTTGTGAAGATCAGACTTTGATAGATCCCTGTTCTTTAAATAAAACAGGGTGCCCACTCACACCTGATTGTCATCCCATTGAATGAAAACACCTGACTCTAATTTCACCTTCAAATTAACTGCTAATCCTAGAGGTTCACATACTTTTGCCACTCACAGATATGTAATATTGGATCATTTTCCTCAATAAATAAGTGACCAAGTATAATGTTTTTGTCTCATTTGTTTAACTGGGTTCTCTTTATCTACTTTTAGGACTTGTATGTAAATATGATGATGTTTTAGGTCATATTTATGCAGAAATGTAGGAAATTCTAAAGGGTTCACAAACTTTCAAGCACCACTGTATATCACCTTGTTAACATGTATACCAAGTTTCAAATCCATATCATGAATAGTTTTGGATATATGCCAGGGGCGTGTTTAGCCTATTTTTGGGGGTGCTCAAGCACCCCCAAAAATGAGCTCAGCACCCCCTAGCTCAGCACCCTCAAAAACACTGTTTTTGGACATAATTTTCAGAAATAAGTGCTCTTTGCGCACTGCGCAATGAATGTGTGAGCGGGCGTGTGTGTATTCTTGAATTCACCTGTTAGGTGATAGTTCTATGAGCAGTAAAATAGCTCTCCTCCTTGCGTCCCCTCTGATTGGGTTGCCTGTCCGCGCGAGTGCTTGCTACGACATGGTGTTTTTTTTAACTGGATTCCACGCCGATGAGGAACTCGAAGTAGCACCTGAGTATTACTGGCATAGCGAGATGTGAAGGTACGGACTGGAGTTACAATTGCTAAACGCAACACAATAATATGCATAATGCAATATTGATGTTCCCTGGTCTATGAACAGAATGATAAAAACGACATTTTTCATCCATATCGAGTTACTTTTGTGCAGAGCTGTACAAGTGCTACGGTGCTAGACCACTGTGTGTTAGTCAATTTTATTTAATGTAACATAGCATTTACGTTTGCTTATCATTCTTATCATGCTTATCAACAAAAAATATAAACTAATGTAAACTAATGTAAAATCATAATAATACACACTATTATTACACAATACACAATAACACATTAATTAACAATTACCACTGTTCAAAATGAATAGCTCCAACATTACAAATGCAGTAGTAGGTCTTGTTTAGTTAAAAATATAACGTAAATATTTGTGTCAGTGGTTGTAAATGTGTAGATATCATAGTTTATTGGGTCAACTTCTGTTAAAACATTGCATAAGTCTAGTCTTGTCTAGTCTAGTCTTTTTGTCTAGTTAAGTCTAGTCTAAATGCGGAATAAACGTGGAAACACTGTCGTTCAAGCCAGGTGCCTCTGTCAGCTCTGGGGGCTAAGCACCCCCAAAGATCAGATGCTAGAATCGCCCCTGATATATGCTCCGGAAACTAACATTGCTCTTAGAAACTAAGTCAAAATCTCATCTCATCTCATCTCATTATCTCTAGCCGCTTTATCCTGTTCTAAAGGGTCGCAGGCAAGCTGGAGCCTATCCCAGCTGACTACGGGCGAAAGGCAGGGTACACCCTGGACAAGTCGCCAGGTCATCACAGGGCTGACACATAGACACAGACAACCATTCACACTCACATTCACACCTACGCTCAATTTAGAGTCACCAGTTAACCTAACCTGCATGTCTTTGGACTGTGGGGGAAACCGGAGCACCCGGAGGAAACCCACGCAGACACGGGGAGAACATGCAAACTCCGCACAGAAAGGCCCTCGCCGGCCACGGGGCTTGAACCCGGACCTTCTTGCTGTGAGGCGACAGCGCTAACCACTACACCACTGTGCCGCCCAAAGTCAAAATCTATTCATGTAAAACTTTGGGGAAAAAAAAAAAAACTTTCAAAAATCCAAAATAGCAAAAGGCACCAGTTCACATGTTGTTTGATATGTATACAAAGTTTCATGATATTTTCAGTAGTTTTAACGATATGGCCCAGAAACGAAAACGTGACCAGACGGATGGAATCAGTTTCTATATCCCCTGCCAGACTTTGTTTGGGTGGGGGATAAAAGAAAAAGAGCTTGATGCCCATGTGAGTCTTTTGAAGGCACTGAAACTCTTAGGTCTACTTTATCCTCTAGTAACATTTTAGAACAATAAGAAAATTACTTGAGGCATAAAATGCTTCAGAGTGTCATCAGTTTAGCGAGACTAAATACAGGAACTCCGACAACAATCTGATTGACATTTTGGGCAAAAATTTTTTAAAAAATCCTCCCAGAAAATAAAAATGACTACCTTAAAGGTAGATTTACTATTGCTTGAAGTGTGCATGTGACAAAGGTTTCTTCTAAAAAATTTTCTGAATGCAAGAATCACGTGGGTCTTTTGTGCCAGAGCACATTGTCAAACATAAGCCTCAAGTCCCTTTGCCATGTCAAATGATACTGCCTCACTCTGGAAGCTCTTAAAAGGGATATACCCTGGTTTAAGACTACAATAATGTAATAATAGAGGCAAAAAGTCAGTGTAACCAAAGACTATCATGTGGTTACTCCCATTACACCCTTAGTACCACACAATCTTACCACTTATTGCTATAACATGATTTCATTTTACAGAAGTACACTTTTGTCTCTCTATGAGTCAGTATCTGCTTGCTTTCACATATGGTAGGAAATATGCGGACAAGAATTATTTACCCACTAATTCTTGGCAATACATCCTCCTGATCATGTCCGGCACTTGACCATGTCCACCACAAGCCCATACATGCACCATATGAAATATTCCCATAAAGTCAGTTAGTTTCATTGATATATTTGTAGGTATGGTAAATAAACCTACAGATGAACTAATTGCTACAACATTTGATAGATCTGGAAGGCTCTGGCAACTGTCACAGCTAGAAACCATATGTATCTCTGTAATATGACAAAGTGGGAATGAAAAAAACCCCACAGTGTTGGAAATAGTGATATGAGTGAAATCTACAGTTTGTTTTAACACATTCATTTCATTGTAATAGCCCAGTCACAGGGACTGAACACAAGTTGGATTAAATTGTGTGCAATTGTTAATGTTTTACATTTATGGAACTTGTGGTAGCATCTCTACTTTACTCAGTATTTTATGACCACTGCATCAATAAACCCAACGGTTTATTCATAGCTCATGAGCTCTGCACTTATCACCTAATGTGTCAGTGGATTCTGAGGCATTGACTTGTTGAGAAAAAAAAAAATGAATTAAAAGTAGGAAGAAGTTACTAAGGATATTGTGTGTCTGAATATTTCACCTCAATATGGCATCACTTTGGGACATGCAGAAATAAAGCTGAGTTTTCAGCATGCAAAGAAAGCCATTACCAGATTTTACCCAACAGCCATTACCTTTCTACCCCACAGTGGGCCCAGAAGTGCCTTGAGAGAACACACTGACTGGTCTTGGCAGTTTTCCTGTCAGACACCTGGAAAAGGGTTCTTGCCTTGCTCAGATATAGCCCACTTTAGCCACAAAAGTGGGTGTACCATAGTTCCAGTCCAGTTAAGCAGGAGCCATGCCCAGTTAGTTGCTCCAAGCTGTAAAGCCACATGGCTTCTCTACTTGGCTGTAACCACACTTTCTGGAAAAGATTGAAACCCCCTGTACCTAGTCTGTCTAGATTAATCTACAGCATCAGGTGGTGTACCAATTTAGGGGAACATGTGTACAAATCTCCAAATGATGCACCAAGCCACTGCACCCAAGGATAATAGGAGACTACCCCACCCACTTACAAAGCCATAGCCAAGACAGATACATTGAGAAATCAAGCCAGAGTTGCAACTTTATTCAACAGATTCATCTGAAACTTGGGTAAAGATCACTCCACCACTAGACACTATTACTGATGCACCAGGAGAGCTCCCTTCTGCTGTTGGAACAGCCCTCCCTGAGAAGAAAAAGAAAAGGAGTCCATAAGCCAGTCAAGGGGAGAAACAAGCCATGTAAAGGGTCTACCTACTTCTTCTGGTGCACATGGGTTCACAAGAATCTTGTGCAGTTGGAACACAGACAGATGTACTGCAGTGGATGTAGAGCTAAGGGGGAGGGGAAGCCACAACCAGAATGAGCAATAGAACACCTTTCCTTATAAAAAGCAGGAAGATCAAGCAAGCATTTACCATCTCTCGCACTGGAGTCACAGAGGTCTGATCCACAAATGTAAACATCTTCAGGACAAAACGTCTGAAATGGGTAGGGTATGCAAGTCCAGATGCCCCAGTCACTGGTATCAGCTTGGTCAAGTAACGGTCATCCTTGTATGGACATCTATGGATAACAAGGTTATGGCTGTTCAGGTCAGAGACTGAGCAAGAGAGACATGTTAAGAACTTACCCATTCACCAGAAGGTCCCATTGGGGAAGGCTATAGGGGTTAGGGGAAGCAGTTGCCCAGCAGCTACCCAAAACCAGGACAATATTTGGGTCAGTCCTCCCAGCAATGTGCACCTCAACATACACAGGCTCCCTCAGAACCTTTGTCACAGGGTAGTCCATAGCACTGTAGTAGGAGGTATAGGCTACTTGTTCTGTTGGGAGAGAGGGAAGGGAACCCAGTTCTTGTTGAAGCCATTGACAAATTCAGACTGCATGACAATATCCACAGGTTGCTCACCTTCTGCACAACCCTTGGTGACACAGGAGCCTTTTCCTAGTCTTAGTTCTACTTGGAATGGTCCAGAAGCAACAACAGGCAGAGGATCAAGATTGGACGATGTTCCAATGGACAAAGCCCCAAAGCCAACACCTGAATATTTGCACTGGAAAGCAAGCCTACAAAAGGACAAAGTTAGATCAGTAAAAGCTTTAGAGAATCTTTTCCAATGAGGATTATTTAGCTTACTCAAAGTGAGTGTCTCTTGTAACAGAGCCACGATCTCCAACTTCAACTTCATAAGAGGAAAGCATCTGGTTTTCATAGACCACATAACCAGGTTGTACCTAGACAGATTGGAGAGCATGCTTTCTGAACATGCTAATAAGAAAATTAAGACCATCTTGGGGGGGGGGGGGGTGGGCACAAATACAAACCTTCATGGTAGTCCCACAAGCAGTTACAGGAAACTGGTATATAGCAAAGGCTGTATTGGAGTCAATAGGACTACAGGGTCCAGTGTTCCCTCCCAACAGGCTGATAGAATCCAGGCTTATCCTGGGAAGTGTGGTGTCTCTGGCCACCACCAACACAAACTGGCCATCAAGGGTACACTGGACAGTCACTAACACCAAGAGAGGAGTCAGTTTATCCTTTACTAGATAAAAGTCAAATAGAACATGGACACTTACCTGTTTTTCCATAATAGCACCCCTGGCCATCAAAACAGCAGTTGATAGCATTGCATTGAGTAGCCTTTATACCAGGTTCCCCACAAGGAACCCTTTCATAGCCCTGCACTTGACATTTATCAACCTGGCCAGGTGTCTGTGGCTGCAAAGTAGGCTTCAAGGGAAGCCAAGGACCTTGAGGAGGCAATTTCACAGGTAGCAAGGATGCAGATATACTGCTCACAAGAAGAAACCCCAAACCCACCAAACTTAACCTTGTGATTGCCATTATCCCTAAACTATTCCACATCAACATCTACCTAGTGCACAACAGTGGCCTTTTATTGTGTTTTTCATCCTGCTTGTGACTGGAGTCTCCTCCTACTCAACTAGTCATTAATAGTGTTCCAGCTGTGTGCAATTATTAACTGCATTAATCACTGCCTTCATGTTTTGGTGGTCATTTTGAGAACTGTTTGAAATAGATATTTGTTCAGGGAATTGTCATGGTAATTGTGAGAGTCGGATAATGCCAAGAGCTGCAACCTGAACCATGGCAGCTAATCAACAGACCCCCCCCCCCCCCCCCCCCCCCCCGTTTTTAATGAATGCATATAAATTAGCAATACATTTTTCTTGAAACAAATAGGTCAAAATCAGTATATTGAAAAGGTGCATGAGCTGAACATAAAGTTTAAACATTAACAACAAACACTTCATATTTTAATTTCTTCTAATGTTA
This sequence comes from Neoarius graeffei, assembly GCF_027579695.1. Classification (NCBI taxonomy): domain Eukaryota; kingdom Metazoa; phylum Chordata; class Actinopteri; order Siluriformes; family Ariidae; genus Neoarius; species Neoarius graeffei. The sequence goes on along the minus strand of NC_083585.1, from coordinate 61,347,386 downwards.
AAATTGCCTCAATATTAAAATTGCTAGTGCAGAGATCACTTTATTCTTCTTCTCAATATCCACATACCAAGTATCTGTACATTTTTGAAACAATGTCATGTTTATTTTTTAAATGTATAGTATTTTTTTTAGTCTGGACTGTGAAGGTCTGCTCGTAGCTCAGGTTACTTTTATTTTGACAGTTTTTTTCCTTGTAGTGTATCAGTGTCACTACAATCACAAAGATGTAATGAGGCAAAAATATAAAATAAATGTTGCCCTGCACAACAAACTACATTACATTACATGGCATTTAGCAGATGCTCTTATCCAGAGCGATGTACAATGAGTGCAAAAGTCAGGTACAAGAAGTGCTGAACTTCTCGACAAGAAAGTTCTAGTGCCAACTGTACAAGTGACAGAATAACACTTCATGATGATGAACGAATATTGGCTAGAATACACTCAATGAAAATGGACTTCATCAAGTTGAGAGAGGCTCAAGTTCGCCTCAAAAAGGTACATATTTGGGCTAACTGCAGCATGTTCTTCACTAATTACAATATTTACCATAGAGAGGAACATACTAACCAGCATTTGATGTGTAGGATCCATTGGCTCTGTCATATTTTATGTCACAACTTGAGTACTGAAGTAGCAATGTGAATATTGCTGTGATTAGCTCCTCCTCTCGCGGCAAAATGATGTAACTGGGTCAGTGCACGGTCAATGAAAACTGCACACGGACTTCCTCTGTCTGCTTGACTGTGTAAAGCGAGCGATTTCATGCACATTATTTGCTTTAATCCCCTCAAATTAAATAACTTCCCAGCCACAGAATGGCCTGATATTTTGTGAGATATTACAGAAATAAACATATATCACAATGACCACATTTCAGAGTGAACTAAATTTCACCGATTTTATGAAATCGAAAGGCCGTCTTGCTTTAACAGGATCCTTTTGATTGTCTAATGTTGATTGCTAAAGCACTGAGCTGGCAGATGGGGAAATCACCTCAGAACTGCTGGTTTCAGAAGGATTCATGAGCATGGCTGCATGAACTCGTGTCACCAAACCATCAATCTCTTTTGTCAAACTTATGAGATGAGCTCAATATTCCATAGCATCCGAACAAAAACCCTGAACCCACAGTGTTGGAAATAGTGATATGGATGAGAGCAATCTACAGTTTGTTTTAATGCATTATTAATTTCATTGTCACAGCTCAGTCACAGGGACTGAACACGAGTTGATTAAAACGTGTGCAATTGTTAATGTTTTACATAATGAGATGTTTAACATTTATGGAAAGTTGTGGTGCAGATGTCACGGGAGTCTTTACATTTCAGTGGAAATAGTACAGAGTTTCCATGATTTACAAATTATCACATTCATATAGTTACATGTGACACTGTCCCAACATTTTTTTAATTATTTTTTTGGAATTGGTGTTGAAATTTGAGAGCATAAAAATGTTTTTTTTTTTTTTAAATCATAAAATAAAACCTGAAAGTCAAGGACGTAGCAGCTCATCTGGCCTGCTGTCAAAACAACCATGACGACCAAAACATCAAACAGAACTGAAACGTGATGATGAGAGAGAGAGAGAGAGGACCAACCTCCACGACTAACTGTTCACAACAGGAACATCAACAAAGGACTAAATTTTGCTCCCAGATGGAAGAGCGACTCAAAACATCGATCAGAATTGAATTCACATGATAAAGTTCTAGTCAGAAGAAAATGTGTTAAGTTGACCTCATTACTAATTTGTTATCAAAAAATGTTTGACAATACAATGACCAGGTGTTGTACAGAAGGTCGAGTTCTTTCAAATAAAATAATCAGAACTGAAATCCATTGAGAACTGAGGGAGGGAGGAGATATGATTTAACTGAAAATAAACAAAGTTGTAAACAAATTGTTTACAACAAGAAAATTAACAAACAAACAACCAAGTTTTGTTTCCTGAGGGAAGATCGACCCAAAACATCATTCAGAACTGGAATCGGGTGAGAAATGAAATGAGAGAGGAGCAGAGGTGGACAAAGAACCCAACTTCATTACTTAAGTCAAAGTACAGATCCCGCTGGTCAGATGTGACTCCGATACAAGTGAAAGTTCTCCAGTCAAATTTTTACTTAAGTTAAAGTACTGAAGTACTTGCTTTTAAAAATACTTCAGTATTAAAAGTACATTTTCTGTCAAAACATCGTTGTATTATTGCCACAACGCTTACAAAACCTAACGCCGTTACCAAAGGCAGAAATGTGAATTCACAAAATGAACGCATGCTGTGCATCATGGTGGTTTAACGTTAAGCTAGCTAGTCAGTGAAACTCCACCTGACATGCTAGCAAACTCTTTTCAAACTCGAAATCATATTGGGTAGCTAACGCTAGTAGAAAAGAAAGATTTCGACATTCTGTTTATTTGGTGAGATTATGCTAAAATATATTTCAGAAAGGACTTAAGTTAACGTTATTCATGTTAGCGTAACTCTGTTTTTACATGCTAACTAACAGTGTCCAAGTTAACTAGCTATGTGTTAACGTTAGCCGTGGACAAGACTCCTTCCAGTTTAATACAAGCCTGTGGTTTCCCCCGCTGTCAGAGCTGCAGCTATGGAGAATAAATCGTTGCCTTGTGATAAATTAGTGCACGGTGGTGGAAATGGAGTTTGAAGTGACTGAAACTGTGTGAATTCTGCAGGCGCACAGTGACAGGATCAGCGTCCTGCGTCTCACAGAGAGCGCCGAAGTGTTGCCACCTGTCCCGGTTTTTCCTGATTGTCCCGGATTTTCATGGTCTGTCCCGGAAAAAAAAAAATCCGGGACACTGAATGTCCCGGTTTTTTGTACATAATGGGCAAAATGTGTTTTTCAACTTGCGAGCCAGCTGAGAACCAGTTTGCTTTTCCGAGCTCGCCGTGCTAAGCGGAGCCACGTCATTATGTCGCTGAATACGTCATTACGTCGCTGTATACGTCAGTTACGGCACTACGTTTGCATAAACCTTGGCGCGAATATCAAAGCAAAAACAACACGGAAGCAGCAGCAGCAGCAACAATAATAATAATAATGGATGACTTCGCGTTTGTACAGCTGCTGCTTCTCATCGCTTAAAAATGGCGATCTTTCGCGGTCTTGTTATTGTTGTTGGTCTTAACAACTCCGCCCCCCCGCTGACGTAAGTGGTTCTTTCCTCTGGCCCAGCAGAGAGTTGGTGCTAGCCTGGAACCGGTTTTTCTGGCCCCAGAGCCAGTTCTTTGTCAGTGGAAACAGAAAACCCAGTTCCAAACTAAGCACTGGCCCCGAACCCGCCCTGGAACTGATTTGGTGGAAAAGGGGCAATGGAGGATGCTTGGACTGATAAAAGAAACAGACTCTCTGTTGCAATGGTGAAGGCTGAGCTTCAAGTCAGGCTAAACTTTCAGTTGTCCTGTACTGAGTTCAAGACATTCATTGAAAATCAGCCAGGACTCATAGCAGCAGCAAAGAAAAACACCAAATATAAATGGAAGATTAGGTAAGGTTTTGGTGAATTAAATTAAATAGTGTAGTGTAGTACATACTCCTGTATGTGCCCAGTTATATCAGTTACATGTCCTATGTATTTGTTTAGTCAAGAGCAGCAGAGGCACAGGCAAGCACAAGCAAAGCACACACCACACTCTAAGCAATCAGGTAAGCTGTTTGACACTACACCTTACATTGTTACATTCAGGTATTCTTAGATACAATGAAAAATTAATTATTTTTATTCCACATAAGCAAACAAACAGAACTTAATAATTTATTCCCCTTTTACCTGTGCCCACTACTGCCCCCAGGTGTCCACAACCAAAAACTGTTGGAAATAAACCAAAATAATGAAGACCTGCTTTATTATGTGAAGCAATTAACTAAACAAATAACTAGCAAAAGCGTCATTTTTACTAATTAGAGCAATACAATTTCAGCGTAGAAGGGCGATTTTTGTCTTGGGTTAGATGTGCGAAGGGCGCCGTTGCTTACAAGCAAAAAGGTCGATTGGATGGTCGAAATGTCCAGGATTTTTGTCAGACACAGGTGGCAACCCTAGAGCGCCGTCATCTCCGCCTCGTACGACAGGACCGTCAAACTGTGGGACCGAGACACACACACACAGGTAGGACTGTGTGTGTGTTGTAGTGCCATCGTTTGTTTAATCTATCTGCATCTTTCTTTCTCTCTTTCTGTCTCTCTTGCTCTCTCACTCTCTCCCCCCTCTCCCCCTTCTCTCTCCCTCCATTAATGATTCTCTCTCTATCCCCACCTCTTTCTTACTTTTCTTTCTTTTTTCTTTCTCTCTTGCTCTCCCACTCTCTCTCTCCATTAATGATTCTCTGTCTCTATCCCCATCTTTCTTTCTTTCTCTCACTTTCTCTTTCTCTCTCCCCCTTCTCTCTTCCTCCATTAATTATTCTCTCTCTCTTTCTTTTTCTTGATTTCTCTCTTGCTCTCACTTTTTCTTTCTCTCTCCCCTTCTCTCTTCCTCCATTAATGATTCTATCTCTCCCTCTTTCTTTCTCTTTTTTTCTCTCTTTCTCTGTCTCTCATTTGCCCACTCTCTCTCCCTCCATTAATGACTGTCGCTATCCCCACCTCGCTTTCTCGATCTCTTTTTTTCGCTTGTTCATGCACCCTCTCTCCTCTCCCCCTTCTCTCTCCTTCCATTAATGATTCTCTCTCTCTCTCTCTCTCTCTCTTCAGCTGGGCCTGTTTGTGTGTGGCGCTCCGGTCGAGGTGCTGCAGGTGAACCCGAATGACCCGAGTCAGATCGTGTGTGGAGACGCTCTGGGGCAGATTTACTTCTTGTCCTGGAGAGGACGACGAACACCTCCACACGGCTCACACTCAGTCCAACATTCACCATACGAGCTCGGAGTTTGTCACTTTACCGCTTTGTTCCAGAGCAGTTTGGTATGAATTTGTTTTGAAACACTAAATGTTCACAACTACGCACTACGTGAGTGAACTTTATGTTCCTATTGAAGTCGCCCCGAGTGTGTTCTTTTACACCTTTCATATAATCCGAGACACATGACCTGGCCTTCTCTATCCTTTTACACTCCTTCGGAACACCAGGAACTCTCTCATTTGCATGCCACGTGTATTCATAACACTCCCCTGTCTTCCTACTCCTCCCAAACGCAGTACTGGGCTGCGTTTCAGTATGTTCTGGTCATTAATGCTTTAATTATATACACTTTACTAGTGCAGGATGATTTATATGTTTGTCAAATCATTTCGATCTAAATGCGATAAAAACGTGGAAATTTTAATGGGATTCAACAATTGAGTTGCTTAATTTCTTCTTCACTGAAGCTGCAGGCCACAGTGACATCATACGGGTTTTTGGAGGCCAAGCAACAAAGCTGCATAGGTACTCCTCCTTGTCCTTCTCCTGCTTCGTCTTCTTCTTTTGATTCTTCTCCTGCCTCTCCTTCTTTTTCTTCTTCCCTGCTTCTCTTTCTTTTGCTTTTCTTCTTCGTCTTGTGTCAATGGCGACCCATAGAACCATATCGTAAAAAATTTTGAAATTTGCCACACCGATTGGGGACGGTCCCCTGAATCTTTCCAGCAAGTTTCATTTTCGCACCCTGAGTGCTCTAGCGCCACCAATGGGTCAAATTTATACAAGTAACTTGAACCGTGTGTCCAGTTTTCAAAAATGAGGCATCATTGGATTCCTTGGCTCAGGCCAAGTTCTCGACCAATTTTTAATCAGCTGACATGAAACTTGCTGCGAGTGGAGATAGGTGTGTGAACTTAATGTCATTTTGTTTGTTTTTTTAATTCTGTTTTTTTGCTTTAATTTGAATATTGGAATAAATTGCTGAATAAACACTTATGGAAAATATGTACTAGCTGATTTATTTCACTAAAAGCCTCATTAAAGATTAATTAAAAACACCTCTGACTGTTACCAAGTTGTCCTGAAAACCAGGTTCTGCTGGAACCGTTTTCTGTCTCCACTCCTCGACGCATTTCACTCCCTCTCTTACCAATGATAAAAGAAAGAAAGAAAAAAAATGCATGGAGTAATAGGGAGTCATGTGAAAAGTGAAACGGTAAACTGAATAGTGTGTGCCACCTTTAGTGATGGTACCCAAGTGAACAGAGTGTGAGAATGTGCACCAGTGGCATGGTTATTGCTTGTGCTTTGGATTTTCCTGTACTTCAGAGCAGCTCCAGAAGCACATGGCTCAAATCCTCGAGGGTCTAGAGAGCATTCTGTGTCAGATAAATGATGTATTCATCTGAGGAACCACCCAAGAACAGCATGATGAGAGGTTACACGTAGTGTTCTCACTACTCTACGAGGGTGGGGTCACACTCAATAAAAAATTTTGTTACAAATGTTGAGTTAAAATAGCAACAAGAAATACAAATGGAGGAAACGAGTCCTATGGGTTGTGAAACTTTATTTAATAGTCTGCTAAAAAAGAAAAAAGGCATTTTATCTCGGAAAGGGGGATGTTGTATTGGGGCAGTTACACAGGTAGGATGATTGCTACAGATGGGTTGCAGCTGATGTCACATCTGCCTCATTAGATATGCGAGACATGAAGTGGTGGTCAGCTCACTGTTCACAAAGCGTTACTATCACTGGGGCACCTTGCGAGTTGTTAAAATGCCCTACGCTTGTGCTGTTTTTGGCTGTTCGAATTGAACAAACCATGAAAGTGATGCAAGTTTCTTCTGGGTTCCCTGTGAAGCGATAAAGCATGAAAGAGCAAAGGATTTTACCAAAAGATGACGAGAAAGGTGGCTCTCAAACCTTTCACTATGATCAAAGGGAGCCGAGACAAAGAACACCTCCAAACAGGTCAGAGACAAAGTTGTTGAGAAGTATAGATCAGGGTTGGGTTATAAAAAAATATCCCAAACTTTGAATATCCCAGGGAGCACCATTAAATCCATTATAGCAAAATGGAAAGAACACGGCACCACTACAAACCTGATGAGAAGGCCCCACCCACCAAAGCTCACAGACTGGGCAAGGAGGGCATTAATCAGAGATGCAACAAAGACACCAAAGATAACACTGAAGGAACTGCAAAGATCCACATCGGTGATGGGAGTATCTGTCCAGAGGACCACTTTAAGTCGTACACTCCACAGAGCAGGGCTTTATGGAATGGTGGCCAAAAAAAAAGCCATTGCTGAAGAAAACATGTTTGGAGTTTGTCCAAAAGCATGTGGCAGACTCTCCAAACACATGGAAGAAGATTCTCTGGTCAAATGAGACTAAAATTGATCTTTTTGACCATCATGGGAAATGCCATGTGTGGTGCAAACCTAACACCCTGAGAAATCATTCCTACAGTGAAGCATGATGGTGGCAGCATCATTCTGTGGGGATATTTTTCATCTGCAGGTACAGGAAAGCTGGTCAGGACTGAAGAAAAGATGGATGGCACTAAATACAGGGGAATTCTGGAGGAAAACCTGTTTGAGTCGGCCAGAGGTTTGAGACTGGGATGAAGGTTCTCATCCCAGCAGGACAATGACCCTAAACATACTCCTAAAGCTACACTGGAGTGGTTTAAAGGAAAACATTTAAATGTCTTCGAATGACCTAATCAAAGCCCAGACCGCAATCCAATTGAGAATCTGTGGCACAACTTGAAGATTGCTGCACACCAACACAACCCATTTAACTTGAAGGAGTTGGAGCAGTTTTGCCTTGAGCAATGGGCAAAAATCCCAGTGGCAAGCTCATAGAGACTTATCCAAAGTGACTTGCAGCTATAATTGCCGCAAAAGCTGGCTCTACAAAGTTCTGACATTAGGGGGGTGAAAAGTTATGCACGTTGAAGTTTTCGGTTTTGTCCTATTTGGTGTTTGCTTCACAATAATAAAAAAAAAATTCACATCTTCAAAGTTGTAGGCATGTTCTGTAAATGAAATGATGCAAACCCTCAAACAATCCATTTTAATTCCAGGTTATGAGGCAACAAAACCTGAAAAATGACAGGGGGGGGGGGGGGGGGAATACTTTTGCAAGGCATGGTATGTTTTAACTTTATAAGGATGTCCAAGCAATCTTTACAGGGATGATAATGATGATGATGATGTAGACTGAGCTCCTACACAGAACTAGAGGAGAGAAGATAAATCAAGATGATCCACGGAGACACAAAAGCAGAGCTCACGAGTTAACAGCATGAAACTGCTTCCCCGGCTGTGCAGTTACAGAGAACCGTGATAACTTCTCCATCCTGTTTCACCAATCCCCAAGTCCCTAAAGGGGTTTCTGTGGATCTTTGTGAATGATTTATCCAGAAGAGACGAGCAGGGAGGGTTGAGAATCAAGCAGTTGTGGTTTGTTTACACTAATACGAAAACTCACTAGCAACCATCACAAAGATGCGTACAAATAGCCCAGAAATTCCTCCTTACCCCGGAATAAACAATACAGGATTTATCTTGTAGTGCCCTGATCCCCAGATCTTTAACCCAGCTACATATAAAAAGTTGTTCTCCTCCGTGCTCTTCCAGGTTATCTGTGTGTCTGTGTAGAATGATGTCTGCAGCACCAGGTAGCTCGAGATGTCCGGGAACTCAACGGATGGATAATTTGCCAACTCATAGGAAAAATCTTTCTTTGATAAGGTGTAAGGATCTATTCCATCACAAAGAACAACTTTCTGAAGGTATCTTGACCATGCATTGGCCATGAAACTGTGAAAGTAGTCAGAGATGGTTTCACTAGCTCTTTACATAATGGCAGCTTAATCGGTTTCCCTGACCACCACTTCATTCACCGGACATAAACTCACAAGCAAAAGTCACATGACTGAATACAACCTTGTGGCAGTGGGGGCGTGGTCAAGCATCAGTCTGTGAAGGGAGGGCTGAGTCAGGGAAGGTAAGTGGCAGAATCACTGCACCTGATGGGAATTAACCTACGTTTGTGTGTCTTCCCCAGTGATCACGCCCTATAAGAGGAGAGGGAGCGCAGAGGAAGAGAGCTCTCCCGATGAGAACACGTGTGTGTGGCGTAATATATATATATATATATATATATATATATATATATATATATATATATATTGTGGCAGTGGGGGCGTGGTCAAGCGTCGGTCTGTGACCGGAGGGCGGAGTCAGGGAAGGTAAGTGGCAGAATCACTGCACCTGAGGTTGATTAATGTGTTTGTGTGTCTTCCCAAGTGACCGCGCCCTATTTAAGGAGGAGAGCGAGAGCAGAGCGGGCTCTCTCCCGAACAGAACACGTGTGTGTGTGTGTGTATATAGTGATATATGAATAAACATGTAGAAGCTGAAAAGCTGTCAATAAAAGAGTGATTGAAAACTCAGTACTAGCCTGCTGTGCTTCTGTGCTCCACCCACCTAGAACGCGTGTTACAGTGGTGCCGAAACCCAGGATGGAGCACAGGAGAGAACAGCCCCATGGAGTCCTCCCCCTTCAAGGACCTGGTCCATGCCCTCGCCACGGCCCAACAGAGCCAGCACCAGGCGCTGGTCACCCTCCGAGAAGAACAGGAGCGAAGGTTCAAGGCCCTGGTGCTGGCGCAGCATGAAGTTTGCCAGGTGTTCCGGCACCTACTCGCGTCAGCGGGGTCCTCCTCCTCCACCGCCGCGGGCCCTTCCCACCTCACTCTGATGAAGATGGGCCCGCACGACGACCCCGAGGCCTTCCTCGTTCTCTTTGAGCAGGCAGCAGAGGCGTGGGGTTGGCCGGTGGAACAGCGTGCGACGTGCCTCCTCCCCCTCCTCACGGGCGAGGCGCAGCTGGCCACGCTACAGCTCCCCGCTGACAGCTGGCTGGTCTACGCGGACCTCCGCAGGGCTGTCCTCCAGCACGTGGGTCACACTCTGGAGCAGCAGCAGCAGCGCTTCCGCGCGCTGCGCCTGGAGGAGGTCGTTCGGCCGCTCATGTTTGGCCAGCAACTCCGGGATGCCTGCCTCCGGTGGCTGAGGGCTGACAACCGCGACCCTGAGGAGATCATCAATCTGGTGGCACTAGAGCAGTTCGTCGCTCGACTTCCAGAGGGAACCGCGGAGTGGGTCCAGTGCCATCGCCCGGCGTCACTGGATCAGGCCATTGAGCTGGCGGAGGACCATATAGCGGCCGTTCCAACGGCAGGACAGTGTGTCTCCCCTTCTCCCCTCCTCTCTCTCTCGCTCTCTCTCCTTCTGTTCCTCTCCCTCGCCCCATTCCCCCACCGCAGAGGCGGGGGCCGGCTCCACCCCAGCCGGCCCGCCGCACCCGCGGTGTCCTATCTTCTCCTACTTACGTGTCTGTGTCTTCCCCCCCTCAGGTGAGTGATATCCGGAACACCGGTGCAGAGAGAGAGCCCGGGCCGGTGTCCTGGCGCTGCGGGGAGCCGGGGCACCTCCAGCATCAGTGCTAAGCGCAGTGGTCCGGATCCCCGAGGTGCCAGGAGCCACCCTCAATCAGGCCGGAGCGTATCGCATACCGGTGAGTATCCAAGGGGATACGTATCAGGCTTTGGTGGATTCCAGCTGTAATCAGACCTCAATCCACCAAAGCCTGGTGCAAGACGAGGCATTGGGGGGAGCACAATTGGTGAAGGTATTGTGTGTGCACGGGGATGTTCACAGCTACCCTTTAGTGTCAGTTCACATTATGTTTCGAGAGGAGAAATTTATAGTAAAGGCGGCGGTTAATCCTCGCCTCACCCACTCTATAATTTTGGGGACTGATTGGCTGGGATTTTGGGATTTAATGAGTCATCTAGTGAAGAGTGGGTCCAATACGTTATTGACCTGCACGCAAAACTCCACACACTCGCCCACCTAACCCAGGAGGATTTGCGGCAGGCCCAAGAACGACAAACCCGCCTGTACAACAAGGGTACGCACCTCAGGGAGTTCACACCGGGAGATAAAGTACTCATACTGTTGCCCACATCGAGCTCGAAATTAATCACCAGGTGGCAAGGACCCTTTGAGGTCACACGGCGAGTCAGGGATGTCGACTATGAGGTGAGGCGAATGGACAGGGGTGGGGCGTTACAGGTATACCACCTCAATCTGTTAAAATGTTGGAGCGGGGAGGTCCCCGTGGCGCTGGTGTCGGTGGTTCCTAAGAAGGCTGAGCTGGGGCCAGAGGTTCGAAAGGGAAAATTGGCATCAGCCACCGCTCCGGTCCTCTGTGGAGCCCACCTCTCACCAACTCAGCTCGCGGAGGTCGCTGACTGCTCACTTAAAAGGGGGCACCAGATCCGGTCCAGTGGACGGAGCAATGCCAGCGGGCTTTGTCTGAGGTAAAGGCTGCACTGTGTGGGGGGCCACTATTACACTCCCCTGACTTTTCTCTCCCTTTTGTATTGCAGACGGACGCGTCGGACAGAGGGCTGGGGGCTGTTTTGTCCCAGGAGGTGGAGTGGGAGGATCGCCCAGTGCTGTACATAAGTCGTAAGCTGTCAGTGCGTGAGGGGCGCTACAGCACCATAGAGAAGGAGTGCCTGGCCATCAAGTGGGCGGTCCTTGCCCTCCGTTACTACCTGCTGGGACGCCCTTTCACCCTCTGTTCGGACCACATGCCCCTCCAGTGGCTCCACCACATGAAGGATGCCAACGCGTGGATCACCTGTTTGTATCTAGCACTCCAACCCTTTAACGTCAAGATGGTCCACAGGCCGGGGGCGCAGATGGTCATGGCGGACTTCCTCTCCCATCCGGGGGGGGGGGGGAGGAGAGTCGGCTGCAGGCTGGACGGCTGCCTGGCCTGAGTCGGGCGGTGGGGGTATGTGGCAGTGGGGGCTTGGTCAAGCATCGGTCTGTGACCGGAGGGCGGAGTCAGGGAAGGTAAGTAGCAGAATCACTGCACCTGAGGTTGATTAATGTGTTTGTGTGTCTTCCCCAGTGACCGCGCCCTATTTAAGGAGGTGAGCGCGAGCAGAGCGGGCTCTCTCCCGACCAGAACACATGTGTGTGGCGTGTGTGTGTATATAGTGATATATGAATAAACGTGTAGAAGCTGAAAAGCTGTCAATAAAAGAGTGATTGAGAACTCAGTTCTGGCCTGCCGTGCTTCTGTGCTCCACCCACCTCGTATAATTCTACAAACCTATTGTTCACTGTTGCCCCGGGAGGGTTTCGGAGGGGTGTTTTACAAGTGTTCTGGTGAAACCTGAGTGTCGTATTGTAATCTGTTGTGTCTCTCGCTCTACATATATCATTATATGTATGTACCCCCCCCCAAAAAAGTGAACACTAAACACTTTTACTAACATTTTACAGCTCCAAATCAGAAAAAGTTGGGACGATATGTTGAAAGTGAAATTAAAGCTGAAAGTAATGATTTACAAATAATATTTGAATAAATAGTATTTCACTCATAAAAAAGCACATCATTTGTTTTACCTCATGATTTTTATTTTCAAAATAAACAGTTCAATTTTGATTCCGTTCCAAAATTTGACACATTTAAAAAAAAAACGTTGAGACAGTAAACCATTTCCTACTTTGTAATTTTGCTATTATTTCTCAACAATGTGATGAAAGTGACTTAATTTTGAAGTCAAAGCTTTTTTTTTCTTTTTTTTTTAAATTTACATTTTTCATGCCTCCTCAACTTTTTTCTAACTTGGGTTTGGAATCTGGATCACATAACCTCATAGTTGAGTGATAGTAACATATCCTGAACCCGGGGTATAGCGGCTGAGTGAATTTGGTTTTGATGCTGTGTATGAGTTTCATTGTGTCAGAGACGTTGTAGAAGGACAGCCTTCCTGCAATGTGATCTACATACACTCCTATTCTGGAAGATGCTGGAGCTTGGAGCTCAGTCTTAATGTTTTTCCTCCAGAAACAGACAGAGGAAGGATAACATTGCAGACTCCAGGACTGCTTGTTCAATCCAAACCCACTCTCATTACCCTCTCCTTTCCTGCTGATCCCTTTATATGAGACCGATATGTCCTCACCCATACCATTCCACTCCACCTCCCCGTAACAGCGTCCAGACACGCTCTCCTTACACAACACCTGAGCATAAAAGTCGAATCTCTCTGGATGATCAGAGTATCGCTGGTCTGTCCTATTGCGTGTCACTGCTCTGTTCTTCTCAGACAGAATGAGATGATGATGTGCTGTGTTTGGATCCAGAGTCAGATCACAGAAATCTAAAACAATAAAATGTACACAGGTTAGATGTTAATCACAGGATTTATGATACAGCACCTTGCAGTTTATTTAAGGCCATTAAAAGTCATCAGATTCATCTGGATTACAAATAAAACTTACAGATTGTTCCAGCCAGTATTTTTTATTGCAAATCAGTGTGCTTTTAAAGTTAAATTTTGAATATTTTCAAGTAAATATAAATTTGTTAGTAGATCTTTAAAAAAAAAAAAACTGAAAAATGTAGCTTGCATAAGCATTCAACCCCTTCAGACTAGCACTTCATAGGACCACCTTTTGCTCCAATAACACCTTTAACGAGATGGTCAATGACGGCGTAGCTCACTCCGACCCCATCTAGTCCAGAACAAACAATCTAAAATGGGCCACCTTGCACAATAAAATGTTGCAAGCTATATATACACTATATAGAAGCTTATCCACCCTTGAAATACTGACCCATTTACCAGAAAGAATCCAAAACGTCAAGGATTTAACCGAGAAGAAGCAATTTTTGTTGAACTGTTGAATTAAGGCTTAATTAGTCCATAACTTCATTAATAACTAATGAAGCAAATCTGGGTAGAAGTTCTATGCACCCTGGGTCCCCCTACCTTCATGCCAGAAAGAATCTAAATCAGTGAAGAATTGAGGGAGGAGAAGCGATTTGTGTGGAAACTGCTCATTAGGAATTGATTAATTACTCCATATCTTCATTATTAATTGCAATTATGCACATTTCAATTTAGAGCCACCAATTATCCTAACCTGCATGTCTCTGGACTCTGGGGGAAACCGGAGCACCCGGACGAAACCCACGCGGATACAGGGAGAACATGCAAACTCCACACAGAAAGGCCCCCGTTGGCCACTGGGCTTGAACCCAGAACCTTCTTGCTGTAAGGCGACAGTGCTAACCACTACACCACTGTGCCAACCTTGGGATGTCAAACCTCTTAGATATAATTTTACACCCTATTCCTGAAGTTATGAAACTCTTACTTTATCTTAACTTCTATGACTTCCTTTGAATGCTCCTTAGTGTTCATTTTCACTCCTTTTTTTCAGACTGACCATCTCAGTGATAGTCCAACTGAGGTGGTTTTTGTTTAAAAAAAAAAAAAAAAGGGAGCCATTTTAATATTTCACACGTGAAGGCCAAATCGAAGTCAACTGTAAGACAACAACAGAAAAAGGACCTATCTAAAAATACATAAAAGTGCTCAATTCCTGGTGATGCAATTCACTAAAAAAATGCTTAACAGCAAATTTAAAACTAGTTAATGTCCTAAATTTGCTGTTAAGCGTCTTTTTTTATTGAATTGTATCGCCAGGAATTGAGCACTTAAGTATTTTTAGATAGGTCCTTTTTCCCTGTCATTTTTGTTATCTCATAGGTTTTTTCTATCATTATTTAGGTCTAGTCTATATTCTAAGTTTTTTATTTTATAATATTTTTGCTATTTTTTTGTTATTATTATTTACAGTTTCTTTTTCCCGTTATTATTATTATATACAAACTTTCACCTGTAACCATGATTGCCACGTGACCAATAGGACCACATTGGAAATAAGCAATTTTTGCTTTCATGTGTTATCCTGGTTTTTAATTGTCATATTTACATGTATAGTGTTTGTATGATTATTTACTGAATAAACAAATACAAAAAAAAAAAAAAAAAAAAAAAAAAAAAGCTTTCAGCTTGAGCTTTGGGAAACTTGGGGGGGGGGCGAATACTTATGGAAGCATGGGGTTTGTTTGTTTTTTTACTTTTTGATTTCCTTTGAAATTCTTGCTGAGCAAAAATTTATTTTGACTTAAACATGTACTGTAAGAGAACAAGCATTGTCAAATTAAATACTGAATGGATCAAATTTAGATCAACAATACAGATATATGTCGTACACTTTCTACTTATTAAAAGTGTGAGTTTTACACCTACACTGCAGAAAATCTTCTCTGCTCTTTGGTTCTGAGGGTAAAACCATCTGAACTGCCGCAGCTGTGGAGACACAGACAAAATGGAGACTGAACAAATGACATGGAAACAGTTTGAAGCATGAAGATGAAAAATTATTATTATTATTATTATTTTTTAAAGTAGATCAGGAAGAGTTAGATGTCATTTGAAGACAGTCACTGACTCAACTATTTGGACAACTAGGGAAGTTCATTCCACCACTGAGGTGCCAAATCCAAGAAGAGTCTTGATGCATATTTTCCTTGTACCCTGAGAGATGGCTGGACCAGTCAAGCAGTGCTAGAGATTTGGAGGGAGCGTGGTGTAGTGCAAGGTGTTATTACATTATATTAATGGCATTTAGCAGATGCTTATATCCAGAGGGACGTACAATGTACCCAGAGCAGCCTGGGGAGCAGTTGGGGGTTAAGTGTTCAAGGGCAATTCAGCCATTCCAGGGAATTGAACCATCAACCTTTTGGTCCCAAAGCTGCTTCTCTAACCACTAGGCCATGGCTTCCCCATGGCTGTTGTAAGTGCTTTGAGGGAAGTAAGTGCTGGTCCATTTTTGGCTTAATAGGCAAGAATTAGTGTTTTAAATCTGATGCAGGCAACTATAGGAAGCCATTGTAGAGAGCGCAGCAATGGGGTAGTTTGGGAGAACTTAGGACCATTGGGAACAAGTCATGCAGCTACATTCTAGATCAGTTGTAGAGGTTGAATAGCGCTGAGGAAAACTTGCCAGGAGAAAGTTGCAGTAGTCCAGTCTCAAAATGACAAGGGACTGAACAAGCACCTGAATGGCCTCTGTGGATCAAAATGGATGAATCCTTCTGATATTGTAAAGGAGAAATCAACATGAGCATGACACATTCACAAGGTGAGAGGAAAAGGACAGTTGATTGTCCATGGTTACCCCAAGGTTGTGTGCAGTGACTGAAGGTGCAATCAGAGAGATCACAAGATCCTGGTGTGGGGATTAATCACCTGGGATGAAAAGCAGTTCAGTTTTGCTGGGATTAAATTTCAGCTGATGAGCTGACATTCATGAGGAGATGTCTGCCAGACATGCTGAGATCTGAGCAGAACCATCATGCCTGAGGGAGGGAAGAAGAGGACGAGTTGAATGTCAACCACATACTAGTGGTATGAGAACCCATGTGAGGATAGGACTTCACCAAGAGATCGAACATAGAGGGAGAATGGAAGCGAACCAAGTACTGAGCCATGTGGGACACCAGTAGATGGTCAAATTATATGACTGTCCTTCCATGGTGTTGCATTTTCTTGTTAAAATCTCCCTGGAAAAGATGTCATCTTGAAGGCAGCATATGTTGCTCTAAAATGTCAATGTAGTCTTCTGCATTAATGCTCCATCACAGAAGTGGAAGTTACCTTTGCAAAGGGCATTGACAACCTCATACCATGATGCACTCTTGCTTTTGGACTTGTTCCTGGTAACAGTCTGGTTGGTCCTTTTCATCTTCAGAGCACATGACGTCCATTTCTTCCAAAAATGACCTGGAATACTGATTCATCTGACCACAATACATGTTTCCACTGTGTGATGGTCCATCCCAGATGCCTCCAAGCCCAGAGAAGTCAACAGCACTTCTGAACACAGTTAACATAAGGCTTCCTTTTTACACAGTAAAGGTTTAACTGGCATTAGTGGATGTAATTCTGTATTGTAATGCTTGACAAAAGATTTGCCAAAGTAATCCTGAGCCCATGTGGTTCTATCAGCTGTAGATGAATGACAGTTCTTGAAGCAGTGCCGTTTGAGGGAAACCGAGATCATGGGGGTTCAGATTAGGCTTGAGCCCTTTGCCCTTGATACTGCAAGATTCCTCCAGATTCTTTGAATTGTTTAATGCTATTATGCACCGTAGAGGGTGAAATATCCAAATCTCTTCCTATCTTTCTTTGAGGACCATTGTTTTTCAAATTTTCTCATGGATTTGTTGACAACCTGGAGATCCTCAGTCCATCTTTGCTCTTCAAAGACTAGGCCTTTCCTGGAGACTGATTTTGTATCAAATCATGATTACAGTCACCTGTTAACATCACCTCTTTCAAATCATATAATTATTTATTTATTTTACCTCATTACTAGTCCTAAATTTAATCCAGCCACCGGGGGTGCATAAGCGTACTCTTGGCGCCGGTCCCAAGCCCGGATAAATTGGAGAGGGTTGCGTCAGGAAGGGCATCCAGCGTAAAACTGTGCCAAATCTAACATGCGGATTGAAAAGAATACCATGCTGGATCGGTTGGGGCCCAAGTTAACAACGACCACCTCTGGTACAGTTGGTCAACAGGGTGCCAGTGGAAAGTATGCTACTATTGCATCAAAACGGAGAAGGAGAAAGAGAGGGGGGAGGCATGTTAGGAGACAGCGTAAAAGATGGAAGGGAAGGAGCTTAGAATTGAGGGTCGGAACACTGAATATGGGAACATTGACTGGCAGAGCGAGAGTTAGCAGGTACAGTATGATGGAAAGAAGGAAGTTGGACATTTTGTGTGTGCAGGAGATAAGGTGGAAAGGAAGGAAGGCCAAGAACATTGGAGGTGGATGCAAGTTGTTTTATTATGGAGTCGATGGAAAGAGAAATGGTGTTGGTATTGTTTTGAGAGGAGAGTTGGTCAACAGTGTGATTGATGTGAAGAGGGTATCAGATAGAGTGATCGGTATGAAGTTGGAGATTCAAGGAGTGGTAATCAATGTTGTGTGTGTGTGTATTCCCCACAGGTTGGATGTGAGAATGAAGAGAAAGAGTCTTTCTGGGAAAAGATGGATGAAGTGGTAGAAAGTATACTGAGGGAAGAGCAAGTGCTGATAGGAGCAGATTTCAATGGACATGTTGGTGAGGGAAATCGAGGAGAAGTATGGGCAGATGATGGGCAGATATGGTGCAAGAGAGAGAAATGTGGAAGGGCAAATGGTGGTTGATTTTTCAAAGAGGATGAATTTGGCAATAGCCAGTACATACTTTGAGAAGAAAGAGCAGCACAGGGTGATGTTTAAGAGTGGAGGAAGATCTACACAGGTGGACTACATACAGTACTCTGCAGAAGGGGTAACCTGAAGGATTGTGGAGTTCCAAATGAGATTGTTTAATAAGATCCTAGAGAATGAGAAAATGCCAAATGAATGGAGAGTGTGCTAGTCCCAATATACAAGAATAAGGGAGATGTACAGAGCTGCAGTAATTACAGAGGGATAAAATTGGTGAGCCACACCATGAAGCTATGGGAAAGGGTATTGGAGGCAAGACTGAGAAGAGAGGTAGCAATCTGTGAACAGCAGTATGGGTTTATGCCAAGGAAGAGCATGTCGGATGCAATTTTTGCTTTAAGAATGTTAATGGAGAAGTACAGGGAAGGCCAGAGAAAGCTACATTGTGTGTTTGTAGACCTGGAGAAGGCATACAATAGAGTGCCGAGAGATGAGTTATGGTACTGTATGGGAAAGTGTGGAGTGAATGAGAAGTATATCAGAGTGGTGCAAGACATGTATGAGAACAGTGAAACAGCAGTGAGGTGTGCAGTTGGAAAGACTGAATGGTTCAAGGTGAAAGTGGGACTTCAAAGATCTGCTTTGAGTCCTTTCTTGTTTGCCATAGTGATGGATAGCCTGACGGACGAAGTGAGGCAAGAGTCACCATGGAACATGATGTTTGCAGATGATATTGTGATATGTGGTGAAAGTAGAAATGAGGCTGAGCTGGGTTTGCAGAGATGGAGGTATGCATTGGAACAAAGAGGAATGAAGGTGAGCAGTAGCAAGGAGCAGTTGGAGAAGGATTTCGGGAGTCATTTGTGATAGGAAAGTCCCAGCAAAAGTGAAAGGTAAGATGTATAAGACAGTAGTGAGACCAGCTGTGATGTATGGATTGGAGACCGTACCCTTAACGAAGAGACAGGAGGCAAAGTTGGAGGTGGCGGAGTTGAGGATGTTAAGGTTTGCAATGGGAGTGACGAGGTTGGACAGGATAAGGAACGAGCACTTCAGAGGGACAGCACATGTGGAGAGTTTGGGAATTAAGCTAAGAGAGATGAGACTGAGATGGTATGGGCACATCCTGAGAAGAGATGCAGAGCATATGGGAAGGAGAATGTTGAGGATGGAGCTACCAGGCACATGAAAACGAGGAAGGCCAAAGAGGAGATACATGGATGTGGTGAGAGAGGACATGAAAGTGGCAGGTGTGGTAGAGAAGGATGCGGAAGACAGGGAGCAATGGATATGAAAGATCTGCTGTGGTGACCCCGAATTGGGAGCAGCCAAAAGAAGAAGAAGAATTACTAGTCCTAAATTTCCCCCATCCCAAATTTTTTTGGAATGTGTTGCAGGCCTGAAATGCCAGAACGGATGTCTATTAACGTGTGAAATGAAGTTGACCAACAAAACATTTAGGGTTGTAATATGTGTGTTTTTACATTCTGATGGCCTTGATGTAGGGATGAAGGCAGGATAATAGCTGCTGATGAGGTGAGAATAGTTTATCACTGTTTACTGCTGTTTATTTTCCATTTAACTTAATCTCAATTCTTAGCATATGTATAATATTCATTTGGTCAGTAAGATTCGTTTCTGGATTTGATGTAACTTACAAGGTCAATGTTAATCTACTCTTGTAAAGGTATTCTTGTTCCTGCCTACTTAATCCTGTTACATGAATTCTTCTTCACTGTGATGCCAAACAGATTTTTCCGGCAGGAAACGCTCTCTTACCATGTGGATGGGTTATGTTGAATTCCTCCTCACAAATTTCCTCGACTCATTTTTTCAGATCTGAGAGAGATTTCCTCACTCCATCAAATGAGAGATGTTGACTGACAGTGAAGCTGGGGGAGTCGTCACATCCAGGAGAAACACAGAGAGATGGGAAACTCTACAGAGAGGAAACACAGAATAGAGAAGGAGAAAAGTGTAGGAGAGGAACGAATGAATCTCAGACTGAATCAGACCAAAGACACACTTGGGATCTCAGACAGGAACATTTATTGTTGCTGTAATGAGCTTTTAGGCGGAAACTTTGTGAGGAACAGCGCCCTCTGTAGATCAGACAGTGAGTGTTACCTGGAGGAAGTGGATGTGATCGTGTGTGTGTGAAAGCTGCTCCAGCTCAGTGACTCTCCTCTGAAGATCAGCAATCTCCTGCTCCAGTTGCTTCAGGACTCGTTCAGCTCGACTCAGTTCAGCTTTCTCCCGAGCTCTGATCAGCTCTGTCACCTTTGAGCGCTTTTTCTCCATGGAGCTGATCATCTCAGTAAAGATCCTCTCACTGTCATCTACTGCTGCCTTATAACACATCTGTTAGAACACACATAGTGTGGAGCATTATTTAAAGAGCAACTCTCTCACCCTTTCTCCTACTATGATTGTGTTATATATGCCAAAATTATGTTAACACTAATGGATTATTTTTCTCCTGAATGTATGATGCACCATGACCGCTGCTGGTGTAATTGGACCCTACTTTTTTGACACCCCAACAGTGATGTCAGACATCTACTTACAGATGGTGCAGCAGTACACCATTGATGAACTTCCACTACAGATCCGATTGGTTTCTACCATTTAAGTGTTAACATAATTTTGACTAACCCTGTATATTTGTTGTTTCAATGGCACCTGTCAAGAGGTGAGATCTATTCAGCAGCAAGAGAACAGTCAGTTCCTGAAGTTGATGCATTGGAAGCAGGAAAAATGGGCAAGTGTAAGGATCTGAGTGAGTTTGACAAGGGCCAAATTGTGATGGCGAGATGACTGGGTCTGAGCATCTCCAAAATGGCGCATCTTGTGGGGTGTTCTGGTATGCAGTGGTTAGCACCTACCAAAAGTGGTCCAAGGAAGGACAACCGGTGACAGGGTCATGGGTGTCAAAGGCTCATTGATTCGCATGTGGCATGAAGGCTAGGCCATATGGTCCAATCCCACAGAAAAGCTACTGTAGCACAAACTGCTGAAAAGGCTAATGCTGGCTAAAACAAAGTTGTCAGCAGTTACTTTTTCAGCAGTTTGTGTCCTTATATATATATATATATATATATATATATATATATTTCTATCCGCATTCACTGGATTTGAGCAATCACATGCTCTGATTGGCTACTCTACTACTAGGCTATCAGCTCATACCATGAGTAGAGAAAAACAAAATGGCGTAGTGTGTTGCTGAATCAAGTGAGGATGAAATAAAGACTCTACTCAAAAACACAACCCCAGAAATCATCATCAAGTATTTAAAAGAAACCAAAATAGCTAAAAGAATATAGTCCCCCCCCCCCCCCCCCCAGTATCTCCTGTTCCACACTCCAGCCCAGTCGGTGGCAGTAATGCACCTTTAAGTTGGTTTGCCAACTGCTAAAAAAAAAAACCTCAAGAAAAACAATCCTGAAAAATACAAAAACAAAGCAACAAAATTTGGAATGAAAGTTTATTTTTTTCTTTTTCAAGAATTATTAGTGTAGCATTTTTCCACAAATTGCTCCTGTCATTTTGCCGGTTTGTTTACATTCCAAGCGGAATTTATTTGGCCCGACGTTTTGTATAAAGTTTTTCTTTAACGAATTTGCAAAAAATAATAATATTCTGTTTTTCAAAATCCAGTGAATGTGGATAGAATAAAAGTTATTCCACTCAATCTCGTCGTACATAACTTATAGACAACTCAGTGCTACGCACCTCATCAGCTATCAGCTCATGTACGACTTGATTTTGTGGAATAACTGAAATAATTTTACAAAACCCATTTCCAGAAAAGTTGCAACAGTTTTTCTGACCAACTTAAGTGTATTGTATTGTTTTCTGGAAATGGGGCTTTAGTATATGATAGAGATAGAGAGAGAATCTGTGTGTGTGTGTGTGAGAGAAAGAGAATGAGTTCTTACCTTAATAGAGTCCATAGTCTGTTTCACCTGTTGCACCTTTTGGCTCTTATTCTGCATCTTCACCTGGAATTTCTTCTGCTCCTCCTTTAGCTCAATCTGAGAGCAAATAAAAAAAATTAAAAAAAATACATTTAATCAGTTCTCTTAGAGCAGCTCAGTGAATCAATATTATAATGTTTACTGATGTTTGCAAGTCCAGGCAGGACTTGCAAATCATTAGTCATATACAGAGTATTTATATTATAAAAAAAAAGTGCGCATGTGTGTGGGGGTGGGGAAGAGAAACAACAACCAGACTCCCAAGGGCAAAACCAGAATTAAAAAAAAATAAAATAAAAAAATTCAATTACATGAATTAATTTCTGCACCTTTTATATATTGAGTTCTGGTTTTGCTTGAATGTGGCGTTTGGGAGTAATACCAGTGTCACTCTGGTGATATGAAGTATCTAGAAGTAGCTTATATGAAGGTATTCCAGAAATATTCACTGTGTTGAAGTACACCATGAATCTACGAGCATTCGGACAGATAAAATTCTTACTTTTAACTGTAGACCATGAAACCACAAGTGATGAAAAAAACTGATGTTTGTGAGAAAGCCCACACCCAAAGCCAAGTTCTTCCTAATGAAGTTACTACAAATGTTTCTTTCTGTCATAAAGTTTTCAAAGTTCCACATTTTCTCAATTGAAATTCATAAAATAAAATGTGAAACTGAAAATAGATAAACAAGCAATACAGTTGTTATAGTGTTTTCAGACAGTCATCTACACCGTTTAGTTGTAAAATTCTGTTCAACAGTTGTTGGGCGTTGGCTGTTTAAAGTACATTGCCTGGTCCTGTTTCACACTTCACCAATAACCCTTTACCTTTGGATAAAAATTCACTAGAACTTCTATCAATTTACTTGAAAAAAAACAAACAAACAAATTATAATGACATGCAGTTCTCACCTGTTTCTGAGTTCTTTCTGCTTTAGTTGAAACCGTATTGTGGTCTTTGTGTTCATCTATCATACATAAATAACAGATGAAGCTTTGGTCAGTATGGCAGTAGATATCAATCAGTTTGTTGTGTTCAGAGCAGATCTTCTCTTGGAGCTCTGCACAGGCTTCAACTAACTTGTGCTTCTTAAAGGCAGGAGACTGATAGTGAGGTTTAAGATGAGCTTCACAATAGGAGGCCAGACACACCAGACAGGTATTAGTGGCTTTGCGTTTTCTTCCAATACAGGAATCACACTCCACATCTCCAGGTCCAGCGTAACAGTGAGCAGGAGAAGCAGCTTGGAGTTCAGCCATTTTCCTACAAACACACAGAGTTTGCAGATTTCCCTTTTCACAGAAACGAGATTGTGACAAAGAGAGCAGGCGTGGCTTTAAAGAAATGATGTGCCGTGGAATGTTGGCTTGGGTAATTTGTACTCTGCCTTATGTTTCAGGTCCACTCTATTCTGCATATCAACAACTAGAGTTGAAACTGCACATACAGTACTGTTTAGACTCCACATGACTGACATTTATATGGAGCTGGAAGGCTGCACTTTTAAAGTTGCTATAACTCCTGAGCTAATGAATTGAGGTAGAAACCTCAAACCCACATGTTTCTCTCTTTGAAACCTGGATGCTGTGTGCAAACTTTGGGTCCTCTGATTTTGCCGTGAACACAAAGCAAAATTCAATCTAATTTCGAAGCTGATATTGGCATTTTTTTGTCCTAAATGAGACACTTTTCATTGCATTTGAGATAACTATCTTGCACACAAACTGCTGAACTCAGTATAACGTCACATACTCGATACTGACATTTCACCAACACCTGGACTGTGGTTCCTGTTTCCTTTTTTTTTTTGGGGGGGGGCCCTCTTTGAGTCTGCAGAGTTTCATTTTCACAGAAAAGAGCTTGTGACAGACAAAGCAGGCATGGCTTTAAAGAAAAGTCATTGAAAATTAGCATTCCTATGAATTAAATTAATTCAGGACCACATATTGCATATTTGAAAATAGTTATTTTTTTTTACATCACTGCTGGAATTTTTATGATGCTGACTCAGGAACAAAAATGGCACAAGTCATAAAAGCTTTTAAAATAGAGTTTAAGTTCTGCTGCAGGAACCCAACCCTACCTCTTTACACCGACCTCAGCAGCCCATGGCCTAAACCCACCGGACCTTTGGTCCAGATGAGCTAAAAATTAAAATCCCTCACATTTCTTAGTATCAAAAGGCACATATACATTAATCAACACATACCAACTTTCAAGACCGTACCACTCATAGTTTTCAAGTTCTGCTCCGGAAACAAAACCTACCCCTAAGACTAACCTGAGAGACTAAGCCTGAAATTGTTTCCATAGAAACATGAAAAATTTAAATTTCTCAAATTTCTTAGTATGAAAAGTCACATCTACATCACCTTGTTAACATGCATACCAAGTTTCAAATCCATATCATGAATAGTTTTGGATATATGCTCCGGAAACTAAGTCAAAATCTCGTCTCATTATCTGTAGCTGCTTTATCCTGTTCTACAGGGTCGCAGGCAAGCTGGAGCCTATCCCAGCTGACTACGGGCGAAAGGCGGGGTACACCCTGGACATGTCGCCAGGTCATCACAGGGCTGACACAGACACCCATTCACACTCACACCTATGGTCAATTTAGAGTCACTAGTTAACCTAACCTGCATGTCTTTGGACTGTGGGGGAAACCGGAGCACCCGGAGGAAACCCACAGGGACACGGGGAGAACATGCAAACTCCGCACAGAAAGGCCCTCGCCGGCCACGGGGCTCGAACCCGGACCTTCTTGCTGTGAGGCGACAGCACTAACCACTACATCACTGTGCCACCCCAAGTCAAAGTCTATTTATGTAAAACTTTGGAAAAAAAAAAAAACCTAACTTTCAAAAATCCAAAATGGCAAAAGGCACCAGTTCACATGTTTGATATGTATACAAAGTTTCGCGAAGATATTTTCAGCAGTTTTAACGATATGGCCCGGAAACGAAAACGTGACCAGACAGATGGAATCAGTTTCTATATCCCCTGCCAGACTTTGTTTGGGTGGGGGATAAAAGGGGGGGGGAAAAAAAAAAAAAAAAGCTTGATGCCCATGTGTCTCTTTTGAAGGCACTGAAACTCTTAGGTCTACTTTATCCTCTAGTAACATTTTAGAACAATAAGAAAATAACTTGAGGCATAAAATGCTTCAAAGTGTCATCAGTTTAGCGAGACTAAATACAGGAACTCCGACAACAATCTGATTGACATTTTGGGCAAAAAATTTAAAAATCTTTCCAGAAATTAGAAATGACATAGTACCTTAAAGGTAGATTTACTATTGCTTGAAGTGTGCATGTGACAAATGTTTCTCCTAAAAAATTCTGAATGCAAGAATCACGTGGGTCTTTTGTGCCAGAGCACATTGTCAAACATAAGCCTCAAGTCCCTTTGCCATGTCAAATGATACTGCCTCACTCTGGAAGCTCTTAAAAGGGATATACCCTGGTTTAAGACTACAATAATGTAATAGAGGCAAAAAGTCAGTGTAACCAAAGACTATCATGTCGTTATTCCCATTACACCCTTAGTACCACACAATCTTACCACTTATTGCTGTAACATGATTTCATTTTACAGAAGTACACTTTTGTCTCTCTCTGAGTCAGTATCTGTTTTTCACATACAATGGTAAGAAATATGCAGACAAGAATTACCTACCCACTAATTCTTGGCAATACATCCTCCTGATCATGGCTGGCACTTGACCATGTCCACCACTGCCTCAATCCCATACATGCACCATATGAAATATTCCCATAAAATCAGTTATTAGTTTCATTGATATTTGTAGGATTGGTAAAGAAACCTACAGATGAACTAATTGCTACAACATTTGATAGATCTGGAAGGCTCTGGCAACTGTCACAGCTAGAAACCATATGTATCTCAATGTAATATGACAATGTGGGAATGAAAAACCCACAGTGTTGGAAATAGTGATAAGTGAAATCTACAGTTTGTTAGCCACAAAAGTTGTACCATAGTTACAGTCCAGTTAAGCAGGAGCCATGCCCAATTAGTTGCTCCAAGCTGTAAAGCCACATGGCTTCTACTTGGCTGTACCCACACTTTGTGGAAAAGATTGAAACCCCCTGTACCTAGTCTGCCTAGATTAATCTACAGCATCAGGTGGTGTACCAATTTAGGGGAACATGTGTACAAATCTCCAAATGATGCACCAAGTTACTGCACCCAAGGATAATAGGAGACTACCCCACCCACTTACAAAGCCATAGCCAAGACAGATACATTGAGAAATCAAGCCAGAGTTGCAACTTTATTCAACAGATTCATCTGAAACTTGGGTAAAGATCACTCCACCACTAGACACTATTACTGATGCACCAGGAGAGCTCCCTTCTGCTGTTAGAACAGCCCTCCCTGAGAAGAAAAAGAAAAGGAGTCCATAAGCCAGTCAAGGGGAGAAACAAGCCATGTAAAGGGTCTACCTACTTCTTCTGGTGCACATGGGTTCACAAGAATCTTGTGCAGTTGGAACACAGACAGATGTACTGCAGTGGATGTAGAGCTAAGGGGGAGGGGAAGCCACAACCAGAATGAGCAATAGAACACCTTTCCTTATAAAAAGCAGGAAGATCAAGCAAGCATTTACCATCTCTCGCACTGGAGTCACAGAGGTCTGATCCACAAATGTAAACATCTTCAGGACAAAACGTCTGAAATGGGTAGGGTATGCAAGTCCAGATGCCCCAGTCACTGGTATCAGCTTGGTCAAGTAACGGTCATCCTTGTATGGACATCTATGGATAACAAGGTTATGGCTGTTCAGGTCAGAGACTGAGCAAGAGAGACATGTTAAGAACTTACCCATTCACCAGAAGGTCCCATTGGGGAAGGCTATAGGGGTTAGGGGAAGCAGTTGCCCAGCAGCTACCCAAAACCAGGACAATATTTGGGTCAGTTCTCCCAGCAATGTGCACCTCAACATACACAGGCTCCCTCAGAACCTTTGTCACAGGGTAGTCCATAGCACTGTAGTAGGAGGTATAGGCTACTTGTTCTGTTGGGAGAGAGGGAAGGGAACCCAGTTCTTGTTGAAGCCATTGACAAATTCAGACTGCATGACAATATCCACAGGTTGCTCACCTTCTGCACAACCCTTGGTGACACAGGAGCCTTTTCCTAGTCTTAGTTCTACTTGGAATGGTCCAGAAGCAACAACAGGCAGAGGATCAAGATTGGACGATGTTCCAATGGACAAAGCCCCAAAGCCAACACCTGAATATTTGCACTGGAAAGCAAGCCTACAAAAGGACAAAGTTAGATCAGTAAAAGCTTTAGAGAATCTTTTCCAATGAGGATTATTTAGCTTACTCAAAGTGAGTGTCTCTTGTAACAGAGCCACGATCTCCAACTTCAACTTCATAAGAGGAAAGCATCTGGTTTTCATAGACCACATAACCAGGTTGTACCTAGACAGATTGGAGAGCATGCTTTCTGAACATGATAAGAAAATTAAGACCATCTGGGGGGGGGGGGCACAAATACAAACCTTCATGGTAGTCCCACAAGCAGTTACAGGAAACTGGTATATAGCAAAGGCTGTATTGGAGTCAATAGGACTACAGGGTCCAGTGTTCCCTCCCAACAGGCTGATAGAATCCAGGCTTATCCTGGGAAGTGTGGTGTCTCTGGCCACCACCAACACAAACTGGCCATCAAGGGTACACTGGACAGTCACTAACACCAAGAGAGGAGTCAGTTTATCCTTTACTAGATAAAAGTCAAATAGAACATGGACACTTACCTGTTTTTCCATAATAGCACCCCTGGCCATCAAAACAGCAGTTGATAGCATTGCATTGAGTAGCCTTTATACCAGGTTCCCCACAAGGAACCCTTTCATAGCCCTGCACTTGACATTTATCAACCTGGCCAGGTGTCTGTGGCTGCAAAGTAGGCTTCAAGGGAAGCCAAGGACCTTGAGGAGGCAATTTCACAGGTAGCAAGGATGCAGATATACTGCTCACAAGAAGAAACCCCAAACCCACCAAACTTAACCTTGTAGTTGCCATTATCCCTAAACTATTCCACATCAACATCTACCTAGTGCGCAACAGTGGCCTTTTATTGTGTTTTTCATCCTGCTTGTGACTGGAGTCTCCTCCTACTCAACTAGTCATTAATAGTGTTCCAGCTGTGTGCAATTATTAACTGAATTAATCACTGCCTTCATGTTTTGGTGGTCATTTTGAGAACTGTTTGAAATAGATATTTGTTCAGCGAATTGTCATGGTAATTGTGAGAGTAGGATAATGCCAAGAGCTGCAACCTGAACCATGGCAGCTAATCAACAGACACCCCCCCCCCACCCCCGTTTCCAGATGCTTTCTGTTAAATAATTAATTTTTTTTACATTTTTTATAATCTTTACTTTCTCTGCATGTATTAAATTTACTTTAATTTTATTCTATTTTATTCCGCTGGTTTCTTTTTCTTTTTCTCCTTTTTTCTTTTTGGCGTTTTATTATTTTATTTCTACTATTGTTTAATTCTTATTATTCTCTTTTAATTCTTTTAATTAATTGTTTTAGATTAAAAATAAAATTATTTTATGTAATTTTATTTCTCTATTGTTTACTGTTTTTGTTTTTGCTTCTGTAAAGCACATTGAACTGCCATTGTGTATGAAATGTGCTATATAAATAAACTTGCCTTGCCTTGCCTTTAATGAATGCATATAAATTAGCAATACATTTTTCTTGAAACAAATTGGTCAAAATCAGTATATTGAAAAGGTGCATGAGCTGAACATAAAGTTTAAACATTAACAACAAACACTTCATATTTTAATTTCTTCTAATGTTAAAATTGCCTCAATATTAAAATTGCTAGTGCAGAGATCACTTTATTCTTCTTCTCAATATCCACATACCAAGTATCTGTACATTTTTGAAACAATGTCATGTTTATTTTTTAAATGTATAGTATTTTTTTTAGTCTGGACTGTGAAGGTCTGCTCGTAGCTCAGGTTACTTTTATTTTGACAGTTTTTTTCCTTGTAGTGTATCAGTGTCACTCCAATCACAAAGATGTAATGAGGCAAAAATATAAAATAAATGTTGCCCTGCACAATAAACTACATTACATTACATGGCATTTAGCAGATGCTCTTATCCAGAGCGATGTACAATGAGTGCAAAAGTCAGGTACAAGAAGTGCTGAACTTCTCGACAAGAAAGTTCTAGTGCCAACTGTACAAGTGACAGAATAACACTTCATGATGATGAACGAATATTGGCTAGAATACACTCAATGAAAATGGACTTCATCAAGTTGAGAGAGGCTCAAGTTCGCTTCAAAAAGGTACATATTTGGGCTAACTGCAGCATGTTCTTCACTAATTACAATATTTACCATAGAGGAACATACTAACCAGGATTTGATGTGTAGGATCCATTGGCTCTGTCATATTTTATGTCACAACTTGAGTACTGAAGTAGCAATGTGAATGTTGCTGTGATTAGCTCCTCCTCTCGCGGCAAAATGATGTAACTGGGTCAGTGCACGGTCAATGAAAACTGCACACGGACTTCCTCTGTCTGCTTGACTGTGTAAAGCGAGCGATTTCATGCACATTATTTGCTTTAATCCCCTCAAATTAAATAACTTCCCAGCCACAGAATGGCCTGATATTTTGTGAGATATTACAGAAATAAACATACATCACAATGACCACATTTCAGAGTGAACTAAATTTCACCGATTTTATGAAATCGAAAGGCCGTCTTGCTTTAACAGGATCCTTTTGATTGTCTAATGTTGATTGCTAAAGCACTGAGCTGGCAGATGGGGAAATCACCTCAGAACTGCTGGTTTCAGAAGGATTCATGAGCATGGCTGCATGAACTCGTGTCACCAAACCATCAATCTCTTTTGTCAAACTTATGAGATGAGCTCAATATTCCATAGCATCCGATCTCCTTTTTATGTCTTCCAGCTCCCCCCCCCGCACAGCTTCTTGAGAGCTATGGCCTAATGGCTAGAGAATCAGCTTTGGGACCAAAAGGTCATTAGCTCAATTCCCTGGACCAGCCAGAATGGCTGAAGCACCCTTTACCCTAAGAAAAGGCACCTAAACCCAAACTGCTCCCCAGGCTGCTCTGGGCATGTTGTATGTGACTCTGGATAAGAGTACGTGTTAAATGGCATTAAAGTAATAGCTTTAATATAACACAATAAAACACAGGTGGTCTAATTTGCATAGGTATTCATAGTTCCTAGCATTATTAATGAAGGTAAAATACAGATGTTTTCAGGTCATGTTTCTCATGATTGTGTTAAAGGTTTAAAATAACATCTTCATGGCTACTTGAATAGGAACAATGTATCCAAGTGTTCTTGTGAACATTCACTGTGTTAAGCTAATTTGTAACAAACTGCACTTACACAAAGTGGTAAAGTGACAAACTTGGAGCTTGGAGTGTTTAAATAAATTTGTGTTTTTAATCAAAAGGATTTAATTCATTGGTGGTGCATATCATCCGCTTTCATCCTGTTAGATGAGGTTCAGACGATGATGTTCTCTATGATACACAGCCTGCAGAATACACATCACAATCATTCCAGTGTAGATTCAGTAACTTCAAACACCTCCACTCCACAGTATATATTTACACCACAGTCCACTGATTGGTCAGAAGGTTATCCTGTTCTACAGGGTCGCAGGCAAGCTGGAGCCTATCCCAGCTGACTATGGGTGAAAGGCGGGGTACACCCTGGACAAGTTGCCAGGTCATCACAGGGCTGACACATAGACACAGACAACCATTCACACTCACATTCACACCTACGGTCAATTTAGAGTCACCAGTTAACCTAACCTGCATGTCTTTGGGGGAAACCGGAGCACCCAGATGCAGACATGGGGAGAACATGCAAACTCCACACAGAAAGGCCCTCGTCAGCCACTGGGATTGAACCCAGGACCTTCTTGCTGTGAGGCGACAGTGCTAACCACTACACCATTGTGCCGCCCTGGTCAGAAGGTGCTGATTAATTTCCTATAACAGCAGCTCTGACAATAGTGACAATAGCTTCACATCACAGCTTTATATTAATAAACTCATTCTAATACATCATCATTTCTATAGCAACAGCTCCTCCACAGTACAGCGGATGCTCCACATAAGTAAATTAAAAACATGTAGTCATTGATATGATATGGTTTTCTGTAAATAAACATTTAGTTTGCATTTACAGAAGGAGTCTCCAGTGTCAGAGGTAAAACTGTAAGTTTTCATGTACATTTTCCAACATTTTAAGGACAGAGGAGTTTACACCTTGTGGTTTGTGATCTACTGTCATGGAAGCGAGGAACTTCATGGATGTTCCATAACATTAATTATTATACATACAGGACACTTTTTCAATGGAATAAAAACTCTATTCCCTTCTAGTGGGTTTCATTCATTTGGTTTGATAGCTTATTATTAGCTCATCTGGCTGACAGGTGATGAGTTTAGGCCATCATGTGTTGTCCTTCGTCCATCCGACAGCATCCATATTTCACAAAAATTGCTTCTTCTCTCTCAGTTCTTCACCGATTTTGATTCTATCTGGCATGAAGGTAGGGGTACCTAGGGTGCATATAACTTCTACCTCAATTTGCTGAATTACAATTATTAATAAATTTATGGGGGGCGGGACGGTGGTGTAGTGGTTAGTGCTGTCGCCTCACAGCAAGAAGGTCCAGGTTCGAGCCCCGTGGCCGGCGAGGGCCTTTCTGTGAGGAGTTTGCATGTTCTCCCTGTGTCCGCGTGGGTTTCCTCCGGGTGCTCCGGTTTCCCCCACATTCCAAAGACATGCAGGTTAGGTTAACTGGTGACTCTAAATTGACCGTAGGTGTGAATATGAGTGTGAATGGTTGTCCGTGTCTGTGTGTCAGCCCTGTGTCAGACCTCCAATTGACAAACGTCAGCTGGAGCAAATTACTGTGACTTTAGTCACAGTCTCTATCTAGTTCTTTTTATTATTACATATTTTCCTAATTGCTCTCCTTGCACACTGTATGTTTTGTTTTATTGCCCTATGTTAGTTGACATTTGATTTACTTTACACCTGCAATGTGTCTAATTTAATCATCACCTTGTCTTTTACACCTTCCATTTCACTCTCTCTTTTTTCCCTCCTATATGAAAGTGTTTTGGGCTAAATTTTATTTATTCAATGTGATATGCTGTACAACTTAAGTTATTATTATTTCCATGTCACATAGTGTATGTTATCTTCTTTGTGGTTTACACTGGTATGTTTACTGTCTGTTAAACCTCAACAAGAGCCTCAGACAGACAATACTTTTCTCAGTATGTGAGCTGGAGGCTCAAAAAGGCTGACTTCTGCAAAGTGCGTAAATCATATCGGATTCCAAGCTGTTCTAGATAATTCTTGAACTTCAGTGGTATTGACCCCAAGACGCCAACCACTGGTATCACTGTGACCTTACTCTCGGGCATTCTCCACAATCTTACAATCACCACCTTCAACTCAGTCTTACTCTTAACCACATCCGTCATGATCGGTGACATGAACTAAATTCTTCCTCCAATTCTCTCGATCCAACATTGCAGTCAATAACTCATCTCCTCTGAGCCCAGTGTCTTCTTCCAGAACATTGATTAGAGTTGTTTAGGGTCTCCCAATGTTTCTTTTTGCATCTGGAGTCCATAAAAGAACACGACCAGCAGCTTCTTCGTGTCTTGCCACATGACCAGCTAATGTTAGTCTGTGTTGTTGAATGATGGCAGAAAGGCGAGGATAGTTACCATATAGTGAGGTGTTGGTGGTATGCGATTGCCAAGAGACATTTTGGACCTTTCTCAACATGCGAGTGTATGTTCCATCAAGCTTTCTCCTTAGAGACTTGGTTAATGTCCAGGATTCTGCACCATAAAGAAGAATTGACTCCACGGTTGTCTTGAACAGTCTAATTTTGGTTGATTTTCTAACTGGTGAATGACTTTTGACAATGAGTGCAGCGCACCCCAAGCTTTGCTGATCTTAGTGTCAATGTCATGGGCTGTATTGATGTGGCCCCCAAGATATAGGAATTCATCTACCTTGTCAATTTCCTGCCCATCTAGTGAATTAATTGACTCCTGCAGTGACGGATTTAGGTGAATGAATTTTGTCTTTTTGGCATTTAGGTAGAGACCAATGTTCTGGGATTGTTCCTGTACATGGTGAAGCAATTCTTCTGCTTTCTAGATTGTGTCTTCAAGAAGAGCATTGTCATCAGCATGAGCGAATTCCTGAAGGACCTTTGCCGAATATCTTCTGCTTAGTCGCCATTTTAGCGTTAGACCATCAGACGGAGTGAAAGCTTTCCTCAGTGCATAGTCTAGACAGATGATAAATAAGAATGGGGCTAGCGGATCTCCTTGCAGGACTCCAGTATCGATGTTAAAGGGATCCGTATTGCCTTCTGGTGTTATAACTAAAGGAGATGTGTTGATATACATAGTTTTTATCACTTCAACGATTACAGGAGGGATGCCATAAGCCAGAAGGATTTGCAGCATTTTCTTTCTGTCTATTGAGTCAAAGGCTTTCTTAAACGTCAATGAAAATCAAAACTGTCTCTTTCTTGTGATTGGAGATTTCCTCTACAATTCTTCTTCTAGCCATAATGTGAGATGTTGTAGATCGGGATTTTCTGAAACCATTTTGACCAGGACTGAGAAGTTCATCTACAACCGGTCTAATTTTATTCAGGATCATCTGGTTGTATATTTTGGCTGCAACAGCAGTTAAGCTGATACCTCAGTAGTTGTCACATACAGTGAGGTCACCTTTCATTGGTACTGGAACTATTCCCAAAATTCCCCACTCATCTGGTCTATGGCCATAGCCATTCAACTAAGAGTAGGCATCAATCTTATCTGTTTGTTTTGTAATGATGTTGTGATCTGCTGGGAGGGCCACATCAATGATCTGACTGATTATTTTCTTGATCTAATACTACTATATCAGGACGTCGATGTCCAATGACTCTGTCAGTTGGAAAATCATAGTCCCAAAACAACTTCGATTTGCCTTCCTCTTCCATCACCTTCATTATTATTATTATTATTATTATTATTGGGTGGCATGGTGGTGTAGTGGTTAGTGCTGTCACCTCACAGCAAGAAGGTCCGGGTTCGAGCCCCGTGGCCGGCGAGGGCCTTTCTGTGCAGAGTTTGCATATTCTCCCTGTGTCCGTGTAGGTTTCCTCTGGGTGCTCCAGTTTCCCCCCACAGTCCAATGACATGCAGGTTAGGTTAACTGGTGACTCTAAATTGATCGTAGGTGTGAATGTGAGTGTGAATGGTTGTCTGTGTCTATGTGTCAGCCCTGTGATGACCTGGTGACTTGTCCAGGGTGTACCCCACTGTGGCAGTGGGGGTGTGGTTAAGCATCGGTCTGTGACTGTAGGGCGGAGTCAGGGAAGGTAAGTTGCAGAATCACTACACCTGATGTCCATTAACCTGTGTTTGTGTGTCTTCCCAGCGACCATGCCCTATATAAGGAGAGAGAGAGCAGAGGAAGGGAGCTCTCTCCCTAACCAGACGGCTGATGAGTGTGTGAGTGTGTCTGAGTGTCTGGGAGAGTGAAACGCTGAAAAGTGTTGTAATAAAGAGTTTTTGGAAACTCAGTTCTGGCTTGCTGTGCTTCTGTGCTCCACCCACCTGCGCAAAGTTCTACAGTGGTGCCGAAACCCGGGACAGAGCACAGAGAAGAACAGTCCCATGGAGTCCTCCCCCTTCGCAGACCTGGTCCACGCCCTCGGCATGGCCCAACAGAGCCAGCACCAGGCGCTGGTCGCCCTCCCAAAGGAGCAAGAACAACAGTTTGAAGCCCTGGTGCTGGCGCAACAGGAAGATCGACAGGCGTTCCGGCACCTCCTTGTGTCGGCAGGGTCCACCACCTCCACTGCCGCGGGCCCACCCCACCTCACCCTAATGAAGATGGGCCCGCACGATGATCCCGAGGCCTTCCTCGCACTATTCGAACAAGCAGCAGAGGCCTTGGGCTGGCCGGTGGAAAAATGCGCAGCACGCCTCCTCCCCCTGCTAATGGGCGAGGCGCAGCTGGCCGCGCTACTGCTCCCTGACTACAGCCGGCTGGTCTATGCAGACCTGCGCCGGGCTGTCCTCCAGCATGTGGGGCACACCCCCAAACAACAACGCCAGCGCTTTCGTGCTTTACGCCTAGAGGAGGTCGGCCGGCCGTTCGCGTTTGGCCAGCAACTCCAGGACACCTGCCGGCGGTGGCTGAGGGCTGACAACCGCGACACCGAGGGAATCATCGATCTGGTGGCACTGGAGCAGTTCATCGTCCGGCTTCCTGAATGAACAGCAGAGTGGGTCCAGTGCCATTGCCCGGCGTCACTGGATCGGGCCATCGAGTTGGCGGAGGATCATTTGGCGGCTGTTCCCACGGCAGGATTGCAGATCTCCTCTTCTCCTCTCTCTCTCTCTCTCTCTCTCTCTCTCTCTCCCTCCCCTTCTGTGTCTCATCCTCGCCCCGTTCCCCCACCACGGAGGCGGGGGCTGGCTCCACCCCAGCCAGCCCACCGCACCCGCGGTGCCCTCCTGTTTCCCACTTCTGTGTCTGTCTGTCTTCCCCCTCAGGTGAGTGAGCCCCAGAGCGCTGGTGCAGAGAGAAAGCCCAGGCCAATTTGCTGGTGCTGCGGGGAGCCGGGGCACCTCCAGCATCAGTGCTCGGTAATGGAGGTGGGCATGGTGGTCCGGATCCCCGATGCGCCAGGAACCGCCCTTGATCGGGCCGGAGTGTATCGCATACTGGTGAGTGTCCAAGGGGATACGTATCAGGCTTTGGTGGACACTGGCTGCAATCAGACATCAATCCACCAAAGCCTGGTGCAAGACGAGGCATTGGGGAGAGCACAATTGGTGAAGGTGTTGTGTGTGCATGGGGATGTTCACAACTACCCTTTAGTGTTGGTCCACATTCTATTTCGAGGGGAGAAATTTAGTATAAAGTCGGCGGTTAATCCTCGCCTTACCCACTCGATAATTTTGGGGACTGATTGGCCGGGATTTCGGGTTTTAGTGAGTCATTTAGTGAAGAGTGGGTCCTGCCGTAGTTCAGCAGGGGGAGGTCCCGGAGTGGCTTTGGCAGGAGCAGCTGTCACAGAGCTGTCTATATCATCACCACATCAGAGTGAGGAGCAACAGGCTCCTCCTCCCTCTCTCGGGGAATCCCTCACGGATTTCCCGTTAGAGCAGTCGCGAGACAAGACTCTGCGGCATGCGTTTGACCAAGTGAGAGTAATCGATGGTCAAACGCTCCAGCCAAATGCCACCCCGTCCTTCCCCTATTTCTCCATTATGAGAGATAGATTATACCGAGTGACGCAGGACACTCAGACTAAGGAAACGGTCTTAGTCCAAATCGATCGCCAACTGTATGGGCTATTGGGAATTAAGCCAATCCGCACCAGCGTTTATCACCCACAAACGGACGGTTTAGTCGAACGGTTCAACCGCACCCTCAAAAATACAATTAAAAAATTCGTAAGCGAGGATGCACGCAATTGGGATAAATGGCTCGAACCCCTGCTATTCGCAGTGCGAGAGGTCCCACAAGCCTCCACGGGGTTTTCCCCGTTCTAATTATTATATGGGCATAAGCCGTGCAGCATCCTAGATGTACTGTGGGAAAATTGGGAGGCAGGACCTTCACCAAGCAAAAACAAAATTCAATACATTATTGACCTGTGCGCAAAACTCCACACACACACACACACCCAACCCAGGAGAATTTGCAGCAGGCCCAAGAACGGCAAATCCGCCTGGGTACGACAGGGGTACGCGCCTTAGGGAGTTCGCACCAGGAGATAAAGTACTCGTACTGTTGCCCATGTTGAGCTCCAAATCGATCGCCAAGTGGCAAGGACCCTTTGAGGTCACACGGCGAGTCAGGGACGTTGACTATGAGGTGAGGCGAACGGACGGGGTGGGACGCTACAGATTTACCACCTCAATCTGCTAAAACTCTGGAACGAGGAGGTCCCCATGGTGTTGGTGTCAGTGGTTCCAGAGAAGTTGGAGCTGGGGCCGGAGGTTCAAAAAGGAACATTGACATCGCTTACCTCTTCGGTCCCCTGTGGAGACTACCTCTCCCTGACCCAACTCACGGAGGTTGCCCAGTTGCAGACTGAATTTTCGGACGTGTTCTCACCCCTGCCCGGCCGCACCCACCTCATAGAACACCACATTGAGATACCCCCAGGGGTGGTAGTGTGCAGCCGCCTTTACAGGCTACCCGAACAAAAGAAAAAGGTGGTTCGGTAAGAACTCGAGGCCATGCTTGAAATGGGCATCGTCGAGGAGTCCCACAGTGACTGGAGCAGCCCGGTGGTCTTGGTTCCCAAAGCCGACGGGTCAGTCCGGTTCTGTGTGGACTATAGAAAAGTCAACGCGGTGTCTAAATTCGACGTGTACCCAATGCCTTGCATTGACGAGTTGCTGGATTGACTAGGCACGGCTCGCTTTTATTCGACACTGGATTTTACAAAGGGTTATTGGCAGATTCCCTTGACTCCATTATCCCGAGAAAAAATGGCCTTTTCCACACCGTTTGGCTTGCACCAATTTGTCACATTTCCTTTTGGGCTGTTTGGGGCGCCCGCTATGTTC
This sequence comes from Neoarius graeffei, assembly GCF_027579695.1. Lineage (NCBI taxonomy): Eukaryota > Metazoa > Chordata > Actinopteri > Siluriformes > Ariidae > Neoarius > Neoarius graeffei. The sequence continues at coordinate 61,309,676 of NC_083585.1, read as the reverse complement.
CAGCGGCTTATGGACAGAGTCCTCCGCCCCCACGCCACCTATGCGGCTGCATACTTAGATGACCTAATAATCTATAGTAATGACTGGCCGCGGCATCTGCAACACCTGAGGGCCGTCCTTGGGTTGCTGAGGCGAGCAGGTCTCACGGCCAACCCAAAGAAGTGTGCGATTGGGAGGGTGGAAGTACGGTATCTGGGCTTCCACTTGAGGATTGGGCAGGTGCGTCCCCAAATTAATAAGACGGCAGCGATTGCGGCCTGCCCGAGGCCCAAGACCAAAAAGGGGGTGAGACAGTTCCTGGGGCTTGCTGGCTACTATCGTAGGTTTATACCTAATTATTCAGATGTCACCAGCCCGCTGACTTATCTCACTTAAAAGGGGGCACCAGATCCGGTCAAGTGGACGGAGCAATGCCAGCGGGCTTTCTCTGAGGTGAAGGCTGCACTGTGTGGGGGGCCACTGTTACACTCCCCTGACTTTTCTCTCCCATTTATGTTGCAAACGGACGCGTCGGACAGAGGGCTGGGGCTGTTTTGTCCCAGGAGGTGGAGGGGGAGGATCACCCCGTGCTGTATATCAGCAGGAAGCTTTCAGTGCATGAAGGGCGCTACAGCACAATCAAGAAGGAGTGTCTGGCCATCAAGTGGGCGGTCCTCGCCCTCCGCTACTACCTGCTGGGACACCCTTTCACCCTCTGTTCGGACCATGCGCCCCTCCAGTGGCTCCACCGCATGAAGGATGCCAACACGCAGATCACCCATTAGTACCTGGCACTCCAGCCCTTTAACTTCAAGGTGATCCACAGGCCAGGGGCGCAGATGGTCGTGGCAGACTTCCTCTCCCGTCGGGGGGGGGGGGGTCGGCTGCAGGCCGGTCAACTGCCCGGCCTGAGTCGGGTGGTGGGGGTATGTGGCAGCAGGGGCGTGGTCAAGCGTTGGTCTGTGACCGGAGGGCGGAATCAGGGAAGGTAAGTGGCAGAATCACTACACCTGATGTCCATTAACCTGTGTTTGTGTGTCTTCCCAGTGACCACGCCCTATATAAGGAGAGAGAGAGAGCAGAGGAAGGGAGCTCTCTCCCCAACCAGATGGCTGATGAGTGTGTGCGTGTGTCTGAGTGTCTGGGAGAGTGAAACGCTGAAAAGTGTTGTAATCGAGAGTTTTTGTAAACTCAGTTCTGGCCTGCCGTGCTTCTGTGCTCCACCCACCTGCACAAAGTTCTACACCCGCCTTTCGCCCGTAGTCAGCTGGGATAGGCTCCAGCTTGCCTGCGACCCTGTAGAACAGGATAAAGCGGCTAGAGATAATGGGATGAGAATGAGAGATTATTAATCTAACTCCGTGTAGTGGGCGGCATGGTGGTGTAGTGGTTAGCACTGTCGCCTCACAGCAAGAAGGTCTGGGTTCAAGCCCCGTGGCCGGCGAGGGCCTTTCTGTGCGGAGTTTGCATGTTCTCCCTATGTCCAGGTGCTCCAGTTTCCCCCACAGTCCAAAAACATGCAGGTTAGGTTAACTGGTGACTCTAAATTGACCGTAGGTGTGAATGGTTGTCTGTGTCTATGTGTCAGCCCTGTGATGACCTGGCGACTTGTCCAGGGTGTACCCCGCCTTTCGCCCATAGTCAGCTGGGATAGGCTCCAGCTTGCCTGCGACCCTGTAGAACAGGATAAAGCGGCTAGAGATAATGAGATGAGATGAGATGAGATGAGATGAGACTCCGTGTAGTGTCTTCAAATGTCCACTAGATGGCATTAATACACAACGAACAAGCAACACAACATTGTCCAACACCAATTCCAAAAAAGTTCGGACACTGTGTAAAACATTCATAAAAACAGAATGCAAAGATTTGCAAATCATGGATACCTGATATTTCATTGAAAATAGTACAAAGACAACATATCAAATATTGAAACAGAAATTTTATTGTTTTTTGAAAAATATATGCTCATTTTGAATTTGATGTCAGCAACATGGTTCAGAAAAGTTGGGACAGGGACAACAAAAGACTGAAAAAGTTATATAATGCAAAAAACCTACAGTAATTTGGTTAATTAGCAACAGGTCAGTAAAATAATTGTGTTAGTAATGGTGTTGTGAGTCAGAATGCAAAGCGAACTACAAACATGGCTTCCCAAGACTACAACGCCCAAGGTTCTCAGTGTCCCCTGTCTCCAGCTTATTAACTTCAGCTGTCTCTCATTAACAATCATCAGCAATGCTACTTAAGCCTCTCCCTCACTCACCTTCAGTGTGAAGTATTGTTCTGTGTCTTTCCAGTTGTAGTAAGCCTTTCTAGTCTACCTGCTTTCCTGTTATTGAACTTTTGCAATGGTTTTTTGTTATCTGTCTCTGTCCTCTCTCTGATATCCTGCTTGCTGATCGACTGATCCTTGCATGGCTTTGATTATGAGTTTAATCACTGATTTGGCTACGCTTCTTGTTTGCATCTCTGCTCTCCCCTGCACTTATATCTGTGACTGCCTGTAATCTGACTTCGCCTCATTATGGATGTAGCAGAGGAGGTGAAGTAAACAGCTCTGAATGCTCAGGGTAGAGCCCTGCACTCCCGCCGGATGCAAGCAGTGTGACGTGGGACAAATTTTGAAAGCTCGTTGCGGGCGGGAGGGGGAGTGTACAATGCGGGAGCGGGCGGGAGAGGTGATAAGCTGCAGTCCTGCTAACTAAAAATGTGTTTAAAATAAAATTTATAAGTTATTAATTATTCTATCATAGAATAGAATAGAAAGCCTTTATTGTCATTATACAAGTACAATGCGATTTAAAGCTTCACCATACAGTGCACACATAAATACTAAAATAGACATAGGAAAATATGTACAATAAAACTAAGAAAACTACTACTAAAAAAAAAAACTACTGACAACTATACATAAACTTGTGCAAGTCCCTGAAGGAACACAGGTGCATAACAGTAACAGGGTTGAGAATAAAGTGACTAGCTGCATCAAGTGATAGAGGTAGCATTGGCATGTACAGATGCCTATTTTCAGTATGTAGGCAACTAAAAAAAAATGATAGTGCAATAAGACAGTTTACAGATAGCTATGATATTAATAGTGCAAATATGAGTTTACAGTACTTAAAATGACAGAAAAGTGTATGTCTAAGAACAGATGAACTGACTTGATATGATAGTGCAATATGACAGTCTTGTGGCATTTACAGTGCAAATATGACAGTTTACAGTGCAGGCCCGGCACCAGGAACAGTTTACTAAGGGGTCAATTAGAAATCGCAAATGTTTTTCATATAGTGTGTGGTAGTGATGGCTGTCTGACAACGTGTTTCAAACAATTAACTGCGCCAACCACAGCCCCGAAGGTTGCTTTAGTACGGGAAAATCATGTGACCTATTACCAGGGCAGTTGCGCTTTATCAACTCCCGTGCCCACCTGTTAACCCTCCCCTCCAATTTTCTCACAGACACGCGTTACAACCGGAAAGATGCCAAACATAAAACAACACACACAAACCTACAGGCAAGTCCTTTAAATTTAAAATGCATACAAATAGCTCCGCGGCATGAAAACAAAACGTCAATGCAAGTCTAAGGTACTTGGCTTGGCGGCCAAAATCATAATTTAAAAAAATCAACAGACCCCGTGGCTGCACCAGTAATAGCCTTCCTGACTTGCACCGAGTCAACGCTAACCACTTAATCTGCGATCCCAGTTTAGGCGTGTAGAGGACAAAACACTCTGAAGTGATGAATTTTCACCCCCGCTGCATGGGGGGTGACGTCAACGACACATATTCTTACGCTATTTGCGCACAAAGCAGACCATATATGAACACATACACCAACATAAACGGAGATAAACTTAGCCTACAAAGAAAGAAAATGGATTCACAATATTTTGATTGAATTAGTTTAATTCGGTGGGGGAAAGACTATTCCCGTAAACTTGACTGCATATTGCAGAGATAGTGCACTTTTAAGTGTACATGTAAAACCCCCACCCGCATGACCCCTCCCCTTGTCCTTATCACAGGTCTGTGTGTGCGCAGCTGTGTCAGCATTTCACACATACACCCACAATAACTAGTAGTCCCCAGTAGTTAGGATTGATACATATGTCTAAAACAGGATTAATATTAAATTCAGGCTATTTGAAATAATCCTACCTTAATACAGTTGAATTCTACGATTTATTAATACATCTATTATACATTATATTTTCATAAGAAAACAAGTGATCTGAGTCTCCGTTGAGGGAGCGGGGCTGTAGCCACGAGGGGGCGACGCCCCCTTTTGCCCCCCCCCACGGCACCGGGCCTGTTACAGTCTGACAAGGAGAGACTAGGTTGAGATCAAGTGGTTAGCAGCATTGTGGTGATGGTTACCTTGTCAGTGGTGTTCAAGCATGACAGTTCCTCAGTGCAAACTTGAGTTGAGTATTGTGACAGCTCTTGGAAAGAAACTCTCCCTGAGTCTGTTTGTTTTGGCTGGTATGGCCCTGTAGCGCCTGCCAGAGGGCAACAGGTCAAAGAGGTGGAAGCCAGGGTGTGTATTGTCTCTTATGATGCTCTTTGCCCTGCCTAGCCACTGGGAGTTGTAGATGGTGGACAAAGGAGGTAAAGGGCAGCCTATGATCTTTTGTGCTGTGTTAGTCACCCTCTGCAGTCTTTTCCTGTCCGCTTCTGTGCAGCTTGAGTGCCACACTGACACAGCATAGGTCAGCAGGCTCTCAATGGCTGACCCGTAGAAGGTCACCAGCAGGTTTGTATCAAGTTGCTCCTTCCTGAGCACTCTCAGGAAGTGTAGTCTCTGCTGCGCCTTTTTAACCAGTGCGGTGGTGTTGGCTGCCAGGAGAGGTCAGCAGAGATGTGGACCCCAAGGAATTTGAAGGATTCCACTCGCTCCACGCGTTCGCCGTTGATGTACAGGGGGGCAGGGGCGGCTTTGTTCCGTCGGAAGTCCAGGATGAGTTCCTTAGTTTTGGAGATGTTCAGCGCCAGGTTGTTGAAGGCACACCACTCGCTGAGTCTAAGGACCTCATCTCTGTAGGCCGCCTTGTTCCCCTCTGTGATCATCCCCACCACCGTTGTGTCATCTGTGAATTTCACAATGATATTCTCAGGGTGGGTGGGTCTGCAGTCATGCGTGTAGAGTGAGTAGATTAGTGGGCTCAGCACACAGCCTTGGGGCGAGCCGGTGCTGAGCGTGCAGGTGGATGAGAGGTGGGGACCCAGCTTCACATGCTGGGGTCGGTTGACCAGAAAGTCCTTAATCCAGGAGCAGGTGGAGGGTGGGAGCCCTAGGTTGGCCAACTTGGGGATAAGAATGTCCGGTATTATTGTGTTAAAGGCTGAGCTGTAGTCAATGAAGAGCATCCTGACATAGCTCCCCTTTTTCTCGAGGAGGGCTGTGGTTATTGCATCTTCAGTGGATCTGTTTGGCCGGTATGCAAACTGTTGTGGGTCGAGGGTGGGGGGGAGACAGGCTTTGATGTGTCTCATCACCAATTTTTCAAAGCACTTTGTGATGACTGGAGTGAGTGCTACTGGGCAGAAGTCATTGAGGTTGGTTGCCGGTGACTTTTTGGGGACTGGGATAATGGTGGCCGATTTTAGGCAGGCTGGGATGTTGGCTTGTTCCAGTGACAGATTGAAAATGTCAGTGAAGACTGGAGCTAGCTGGTCAGCACATGCCTTGAGTACTATCCCTGGTACTCCATCCGGTCCTGTGGCCTTTTTGGGGTTGACAGCATGGAGCACACGTCTCATGTCCTCCACCTCCACGGTGAGTGGGGTGGTGTCAGAGGTTGGTGTGGGTTGTAGTGGGGGTTGGGGTGGTGTGACCGAGTTCTGAGCTTGGGACTCAAAGCGGGCAAAAAAGCTGTTTAGCTCTTCTGCCAGTGCCGCATCTGAGTCCCCAGGTGTCACAGCACAGCCCTTGTAGTTGGTGAGGGACTGTATACTCTGCCACATCTGTCGGGGGTTGTTGAGTTGCCCTTCTATCTTCCCCTTGTAGTCTGCTTTAGCGGCCTTGATGCCTCTCTTCAGGTTGGCGCGAGCTGTGCTGTAGAGTGCTCTGTCACCGGATCTGAAGGCTGCATCGCAGGCCCGGAGAAGTGAGCGGACCTGGCTGGTCATCCACGGTTTCTGGTTTGGGTACACCTGGATGGTCTTTTCCACAGTGACCATACCCATGCAGTACTTGATGTAAGACAGTACTGTGTCTGTGAATGTGGCCAGGTCCTCATGGTGGAAAGTCTCCCATTGTGTTTGTTCAAAGCAGTCCTGGAGTTGGGGGAGGGCATCGTCAGGCCAGGTGATAATGGTCTGTCTTTTGGGCTTTGTTTGTCGGCTGAGGGGGGTGTATGCTGGAGCCAGGAACAGTGAGAGGTGATCTGACTGTCCCAGGTGAGGGAGGGGTATGGCTCTGTATGCACACTTGAGGTTAGAGTACACATGATCTAAAGTTTTATCCTCCCTTGTTGAACATTTCACGTGCTGGTGAAATCTCGGTAAAACAGTTTTAAGATTTGTCTGATTGAAATCTCCTGCAATGATGTGCACGGCGTTTGGATAGGCACGCTGGTGATTGTTTATGGCGTCAAGCAGTAAAGAGAGAGTGGTTCTTACATTAGCATCCGGTGGTATGTAGACGGCAGTGATGATAACGGTGGCTAGCTCTCTGGGCAGAAAGATGGATCTGCATCTCACCGACTTGAATTCTAAGTCCGGGGAACAATGCCTGTCCAATACAGTGCTATTGTTACATCAACTTTCATTCACATAGATGCAAAGCCCACCACCTCTTTTTTTCCCCAGAGTCGCTGGTCCTGTCCGATCTGTGTAGCGTGCGGCCTGCTAGCTGCACCGAAGTGTCGGGTATTTGTGGATGTAGCCACGTCTCTGTGATGATTAGCGTGCAGCATTCACGAACGTAACGATTTCCAGCCAGCTGTAATTCCAAATCATTCGTCTTGTTTACCATGGATCTGGTGTTGGAGAGGTAGAGGCTTGGCAGTGGAGGTTTGAGTGGCTGTTTTCTGAGCTTAGTCAACAGGCCGGCTCTGCAGCCTTGCTTTTGCTTCCGCTCCCGACACCGCCTCCTGCTGGATATTTTATTTGGCATTAATAAAAACATTTTAAGATGCCTAAATTTGTGGATGTGGTCTAATCTCGCGTACGTTTCTGATTCCTTTCCGCTCTTCCGTGTTTGAGATCTCCGATCATGGCAGAAGAGCAGAGCTCCTCTAGTGAAGCTCACAGTGCTTCAGAACTAAGTGCTGCTTTAAAAAGAGGTACATTTACTGTTAAAAAGTCAAGAGTCCTGAAATCAGACATTTGGAAGTCGTTCTCACTCGTGTACGACGCAGAGGGAAATCAGCTGCCCTTTGCTTGTTGTGATAAGTGCCAAAAGGTTCTGACATACAACGGCCATAAATCAGGTACATCAGGCCTGAATCGCCATGTATGTACTGTCTTAAAAGGACAACAATTGTTGGAGTTCAGAGGGAACAACGCAAAAGTGACAGATGCATTGAAGGCAAAGACCATGGAGAAATGCGTTGATTTTGTTGCTGCAGACCTCCGCCCATATGACAGCATCGCTGGTCGGGGATTAGTTCAGTTAGCCCAACACTTAGTTGACATGGCAGCCACAATAGGCAAATTCGATGTGCTAGATATTCTGCCCCATCCAACAACTGTGTCACGTCATGTAGATGATAGGGCACTCAAATTTAGAAGAGCTGTTGTTGATGACATGAACAATGACAAGAACTTTCATGAGAAATAACGTGAACATCTGCATCATGCGGGATTTGCGGGCGGGAGCGGGACTGAAAATCATAATTCTTTGCGGGAGCGGGCGGGAGCAGGACTGCACAATGCAGGAGCAGGTGGGAGCGGGACTGAAAATTCTGTCCCACGCAGACCTCTAGCTCAGGGACATCTTAGGAGAACATCAGCAAATGCTCACCAACCTCAACACCAGGATGGTGCAGTTAAATGCTATAATGTCACAGGCCCTCCAAACACGCTCTGAAGTTACCTCTACTCCTGTGCAACTTCTCCTAGCTCCCAAAAAATATGCCGGTGATGCCTGCAACTGTAAGGGATTTCTGCTTCAATGCTCCATGTACTTTGCTAGTATGCCAAATATTTCTGATGAATGCAAAATTTATCTGTTTTCTCACTGGTAAGGTGCTACAGTGGGCTACCGCAGTATAGAAGCATGGAGAGGAGCACACCACTTCATACGAATGTTTTCTAGAATTGTTCAAGTGAGTATTCAATCACAAACCTGAGGGAATCGAAGCTGGTGAGAGCCTGCTCACCATCATGGAAGGAACAAGAAGAATAGCCAAATATGCGCTCAACTTCAGAACTCTTGCAGCTGCTAGCAGGTAGAATGAGCCAGTGTTGAAAAAAGTGTTCCGTCAAGGTTTACGTCCCGAGATTCAGAGTGAAATGGCTTGCAGAGATGAACATCTCACATTGGACTAACTCATAGAGCTCGTGATTCGCATGGACCACCTACTCTCCAGCTGTCCCTCTCTCAAAGAGGACACCAGACCAGCTCAGTCTATGGATGTGTCCTCACCCATGGAGGTTTCCGAAACCAGACTGAGGTGCTCTGAATGAGAGAGAAGACGACATGTGGGTCTATGTTTTTACTGTGGAAGCTCCAACCATCACATTTCTCAGTGTCCCGTCTGTCCCACTAGAAATCGCAATAACCCTGAACCTGTTCCTGACGCAGTGAGTTCTACAAGGAAATTTAACTCACAATCATTCGAAGTACCAGTCTTGTTGAAACTGCCAGCTTCAACCCATGACCTGTCTGCATTTGTTGACTCAGGGGCAGAGGGGAACTTCATTGACAACTCCATTGTCCAGGAGTTCAACCTGTCCACAACCCCTCTGCAAAGTCCACTCAGCATCAGGACCATCAATGGAGGACCCATAGGAGATGGCCTCATCACAACTAGGACCACTCCAGTTTACATCCAAGTAGGAGCTCTACATTCTGACCTCATTTCACTGTTTGTGACTTCTACAGTCAATCACATCATCATCCTGGGTTATCCTTGGTTACAGCTCCACGATCCTCTGATTTCATGGCAACACAAAGAAATCCTCCAATGGTCCCCCACATGCTTCTAGAACTGTTTGTCACGTCCTCAATTATGCATCTCCTCAACCTCACTAGAAATTCATCAACTTGACTCCCTAGACAACATGCCGGAGTGCTACTCTGATCTGAAGGAAGTCTTCAGTAAGGGCAAGGCTTGTGGCCTACCTCCACATTGCCCTTATAATTGTGCCATTGACCTTCTCCCAGGTACATCACCTCCTCGCAGCCACATCTACCCACTTTCCTAGAAAGAACAAGTGGCAATGGAAGCATACATTCACGAGGCTCTCAAGCAAAGGCTATATTCATCCCTCCGAGTCACCTGCTTCCACAGGCAGCTTCTTTGTGGAGAAGAAAGGAGGGGGTCTTCATCCATGCATAAATTATAGAGGACGTAATCAGGTATCTATAAAGTATCTGTATCCACTTCCACTTGTTCCTTCAGCATTAGAACAACTACGTTCAGCAAAAATATTCTCAAAACTTGACGTGAGCAGTGCATACAACTTGATCAGAATTCGAGAAGGCAACGAATGGAAGACAGTGTTTAGCACCACCGCCGGCTATTTTGAGTACCGGGTCATGCCTTATGGCCTTTCTTCAGCCCCAAGCATCCTCCAGTGCCTGATCAATGACGTGCTCTGGGACATGCTGGGGAGGTTTGTTATCACCTACATTGACAATATTCTGATCTACTCCCCAGACGAATCAAGCCACCTGGAACATGTCCAATCCATACTAAAACACCTACTTGAGAATCATCTCTACGTCAAAGCTGAGAAATGTGAGTTCCATTTACATCAGATTGCTTTCCTGGGTTACATCATCAGCACAGAGGGAGTCAGCATGGACTCCTCCAAAGTATCCACTGTCACGTCTTGGCCTGTACCCACATCCATAAAGGATCTCCAACGCTTTCTAGATTTTGTGAACTTCTACAGACGATTTATCAGAGGTTTCAGTATCATCACTGCTCAATTAACTGTCCTGCTTAAAAAAAGGTACAAAACGTCTCCTCTGGAACCCAGCAGCAGAGGAAGCCTTCAGCCAACTTAAGACTGTGTTCATGTCAGCCCCCATCCTGCAACATCCTGACCCCACCAAACCGTTCACTGTTGAGGTGGATGCCTCAGAAACAGGAGTTGGAGGGGTGCTATCTCAATGTTTCAGCGAGAAACCAAAGCTTCACACAGTAGCATTTTTCTCAAAGAAGCTTTCGTCTGCAGAGAGGAACTATGACGTCAGGAATCGTAAGTTACTAGCCATTAAGCTTGCCCTCGAGGAATGGAGGCACTGGCTAGAGGGAGCTACACACCCCTTTGTGATTTTGACAGACCACAAGAATTTAGAATACCTAAAGAAAGCAAAGAGGTTGAGCCCACATCAGGCCTGATGGGCCTCTTTTCCACTAGATTCAACTTCACAATCTCTTTTTGTCCAGGGTCTAGGAACACAAAGGCTAATACTCTATCCCAAACCTCCAGTTCTGCTCCTCACAACACTGAATCACATCCTGTTCTTGCACCAGAACTGATAACAGAAGTGATAGATGCAGTCTATCACTTTTGACTTAAAGAGATCAGAAACTCTCAACCCGAAGGCGCCAAGAGAACTGTCCACCAGAACTGCTATATGTCCCCAAAACCCTTTGAGGTAAACTCATTACATGGGCACATGCATTTCCTGCTATGACACATCCTAGTAGTCAAAGGACTTATCAGATGTTGAGAAGTAAGTACTGGTGGGAAAACATGAGAACTGAGATCAGTCACTTTATCACCTCTTGCTCTGAATGCACCCAAGCAAAGGCTCCATGAACCCCTCCCTCTGGTAAGCTATGTCCCCTCTCTGTACCTCAGAGACCTTGGTCCCACCTGGCCATAGACTTCATAACCAACTTACCACCATCCCAGGGTAACACAACCATCATGGTGACCGTAGACCGATTCTCCAAGGCTTTGAGGCTGATTCCCTCACCAGGCATTTCCACTGCATTTCAGACAGCAGAACTTCTGTTCCAGTATGTGTTTAGGTACGTTTGGTATCTCAGAGGATATTGTCAGTGACCGTGGTTCACAGTTCATTTCACAGTTATGGACTTGTTTTATGGAGCGTCTGGGTGTCTCAGTAAGCCTCATGTCAGGTTATCACTGAGATCAATCACTTGAGAACTGAGATCAATCACTTTATCACCTCTTGCTCTGAATGCACCCAAGCAAAGGCTCCATGAACCCCTCCCTCTGGTAAGCTATGTCCCCTCTCTGTACCTGTGTTGGATTCTGTGTCGGTCCAATGGCCAGGTGGAGCAGGCCAACCAGGAGATCAGCTATTTCCTGAGAATCTTTTGCATGAGGAATCAGGGGGACTGGTCACATTTCATCCCGTGGGCCGAGTAACTCACTCAAGCACGCAACTACCCAGTTAACACCGTTCCAGTGCATACTTAACTACCAGTCACCCCTGTTCCTATGGGATGACCCTCCAGCACAGGTACAGTTGGTCGAGGACTGGTTTTCTAGGAGCCAAGCAATATGGGAGGAGGTTCATCAAAGAATTGAAGCAGTAAACACCAAGTATAAAGAATATGCAGGCAAGCACCATAGAAAAAATCCTGAGTTTTTGCCTGGCGACAGGGTGTGGGTCTCCACATGTGACTTAAGGGAACTGAATTCTTGCAAGAAACTCCAAACTCCAGGCATGTTACATCAGCCCATACAAAATCTTATATCGCATCAGTGAGGTCTCATACAGACTGGAGCTTCCACCTCACTGCCGCATTTCCCCAACCTTCCATGCATCATGTCTGAAACCAACAACTCAAGGTCCTCAGGCAGAAAATACTCTCGTCCCAGAACAACAACCCCTAAGTCTCAAGGGAGAACCTCTCTACCAGGTAAATAGAATTCTCAACTCCAGAAGAAAAAGAGGTCAATTGGAGTACCTGGTAGAATGGGAGGGCTATGGACCAGAGAAATGGAGCTGGGTAATGGCTAAGGACATCCTTGACCCCCTGCTAACTCAAGTATTTCACACTCAGCACCCTGACAAACCTGCAACTAGAGGGAGAAGGCATCCCAAGAAGAATGTAGCTCGGGGGGTTCTGTCAGAAGTAAAGATGGGGCAGGGGTCACCGCTCTGTGAAAGACTGCATGGGCAAACAGTGCAACAATTTAAGAATAACATTCCTCAATGTAAAACTGCAAAACTTTAATATCATTAAAAGATTCAGAGAATCTGGAGAAATCTCAGAATGCAAGAGACAAGGCTGAAAACTAACATTGGATGTCTGTGATCTTCAGGCCCTCAGGAGACACTGCATTAAAAGCAGACATGTGTCTGTAGTGGAAATCACTGTATGGGTTCAGGAACACTTCAGAAAACCATAGTCTGTGAAAACGGTTCATTACTGCTTCCACAAATGCAAGTTAAAACCAGATATAAACAATATCCAGAAACACCGCCACCTTCTCTGGGCCCAAGCTCTTTTATAATGGACTGAGGCAAAGTGAAAAACTGTCCTGAGGTCTGACGAGTCAAAAGTAGAAATTCTTTTTAGAAATCATGGACACCACATCCCCCAGGCTAAAGAGGAGAGGGACCATCCGGCTTGTTATCAGTACACAGTTCAAAAGCCGGCATCTGTGATGGTATGAGAGAGCATTAGTGCACATGATATGGGTCGTTTGTATATCTGGGAAGGCGTCATTAATGCTGAATGATATATACACGTTTCAGAGCAATATGCTGCCATCCAGACAAAATCTTTTTCAGGGAAGGCCTTCTTTCTTTCAGCAAGACAATGCCAAACCGCTTTCTGCACATATTAAAACTGCATGGCTCTGTAGTAAAAGAGTCCAGGTGCTAAACTGGCCTACCTGTAGTCCAGACCTGTCTCCCATTTAAAACATTTGGCATATTATGAAGTGCAAAATACAACAAAGGAGACCCCGAAGTGTTGAGCAGCAGAAATTGTCTATAAGGCAAGAATGGGACAACATTTCTCTTTCAAAACTACAGCATTTGGTCTCCTCAGTTCCCAAATGTTTACAGTGTTGTTAAAAGTAGAGGTGATGCAACATAGTGGTAAACATGCCCCGTCCCAATTCTTTTGAAATGTTTTGCTGACATCAATTCAAAATGAGCATATATTTTTCAAAAACCAATAAAAATTTCTCAGATTCAAACTTTATGTTGTCTTTGTACACTTTTCAATGAAATATAGGGTTTCCAAGATTTGAAAATCATCGCAATCTGTCTTTATTTACAGTTTACACAGCATCCCAACTTTTTTGGAATTGTGATTGTACATGAACCTCTAAATATCTTCTCGATGAGAGACTTTGAATACTAATATACATTTTTGAATGACACTAATGTGTTGAGAGAAATTACACAAAACACACAAAAATGGATTGATTATTAGATACAGTGTCTTGCAAAAGTATCCATCCCCCTTGGTGTTTGTCCTGTTTTGTTACATTACAAGCTGGAATTAAAATGAATTTTGGGGGGTTAGCACAATTTGATTTACACAACATGCCTACCACTTAAAAGGTGAAAATTGTTGTTTTATTGTGACACAAACAATAATTTAAGATGCAAAACCAGAAATCTGGAGTGCCAAACCACTTTCTGCACATATTAAACCTGCATGGCTCTGTAGTAAAAGCATTCCCCCCCCCCCCCCCCCCCCCCAGTTCAATACTCTGTAGAACCACCTTTTGCTGCAATGACAGCTGCAAGTCTCTTGCGGTATATCTCTATTACGGTAGCTTAGCACATCTTACCTCATCTCTTCGTGCTCAGTCACATATGTGATACTCACAAAATATGTGTTTTGTTGTGATATTATTATTATTGTTTCATTTCCTCTGAGAGCCACTTTTTGGTTTATCGCTATTGTATTATTTTATTGTAGTCTGTCTAATTCAGAATAAGAAGTCACACATGCCTCTTTTCCACCAAAGCAGTTCCGGGGGGGGCGGAGTTGTTAAGACCAACAACAATAACAAGACCGTGAAAGATCGCCATTTTTAAGCGACGAGAAGCAGCAGCTGTACAAACGCGAAGTCATCCATTATTATTATTGTTGTTGTTGCTGCTGCTTCTTCCGTGGTGTTTTTGCTTCGATATTCACGCCAAGGTTTATGCAAACATAGTGACATAACTGACGTATACAGCAAAATAACTGACGTATACAGCAGCATAATGACGTGGCTTCCCTTAGCACCGCGAGATATGGAAAAGCAAACTGGTTCTCAGCTGGCTCGCAAGTTGAACAAGTTGTGAACCAGCACCAGCACTGGCCCCGAACCAGCCCTGGAACTGATTTGGTGGAAAAGGGGCAACAGAGAAACACACAATAACATGCTGTTGCATGAAATTGACACTTGGTGGCAGCACTTACTGGCGGCCTCACTGGGACTCTTTGCAATGCATCACGAAAGTGGGGCTCAGAATCCAAATGAATGGAGAATGAGCAATAGTTGTCCTGCTTCGCTGATTTCTGTCTTATATTTCCAGGTTAATTACTCACTTTTTCTGTGACTTCAGATGTTTATAAACCAATATGAATCCCCGGTGATGTGTGGTCCATAAGCTAAAAGCTTGTTAAGTGTGTAAATAAAGTAAAGTGTCACGGTACGTGACTTTGTAGTGGGGAAAATGGCGTCCGACACTGTAGCCAAATGTTTACTTTCGTTTGTTTCTTTCAGCTCCTGGGCATTTGTGGGTTATTACTGTATGTGTGAAAATCATTGTGTGTGTGGCACATTATTCGAATTGGGCATTTGTGGGCTATTACTGTGTGAAAACCAGTTGTGTGTGTAGTGCATTGCTTGAAATGCTGAAGCTAATGTGCAGGTGAAGGCCAGCTACGGCTGCAGCCTTGGTGAAGGGCACAATAAGTTCACAGGTTAAAGCGGCAAGCTATGATGCCCCTTTTCCACCAAATCAGTTCCAGGGCTGGTTCGGGGCCAGTGCTTAGTTTGGAACCGGGTTTTCTGTTTCCACTGACAAAGAACTGGCTCTGGGGCCAGAAAAAACAGTTCCAGGCTAGCACCAGTTCTTTGCTGGGCCAGAGGAAAGAACTGCTTATGTCAGTGGGGGGGGGGGGGGGGGGGGGGGAGTTGTTAAGACCAACAACAATAGCAAGACCGCCAAAGCCGACATAACACCGGCTAATGTTAGCTCATAATAAAGGCTAACATAACCATCTCACATTCAGTGTAAGAGTCAAAACATTATTACGTTATTACCTCTCTCCTAGAACGTAATCGCCGTCCACTTAAAACCTGTCGATCAACACAAACATTGGATCTGCCGTTTTCTGATCCCAATGAAGCACCGTAAAGGCAGAAGCAGCAGCTGTACAAACGCGAAGTCATCCATTATTATTGTTGTTGTTGTTGCTTCTTCTTCTCCGTGTTGTTGCTTCGATGTTCACGCCAAGGTTTATGCAAACGCAGCGACGTAACTGACATATACAGTGACGTAATGACGTGGCTCCCCTTAGCACCCTGAGCTATGGAAAAGCAAACTGGTTCTCAGCTGGCTCGCAAGTTGAACGAGTTGTGAACCAGCACCAGCACTGACCCCGAACCAGCCCTGGAACTGATTTGGTGGAAAAGGGGTATGAGTCAGCCATGTTTATTATTTCAGTTTGTGTTCAGTTGTGTAAATGTGAACTAGTTTAACTGCAAGAGAGATTTATTCTGTTATATTAAGTGAGCACTTGATGTACTTTATGTACAGTTGAAGAAAATACTCTTTTGATGAGAGATAAAGATGTGTTTGAGAGAAAAGTGTATACATGATTGGTGATGGACAGATGACATGATTAATGATGGACAGATGACATGATTAAAAGGGAAAATGTTTATCTTTGGTTCGATACAAATTTTGATATGTTTATTTCTTGAAAATATGAAAGTATATACATTTAATGTGAATGTTATCTAAAATGGTTAATACCAGTGCTTTAATGCAGACATAATAACAGAAATAATTCATGATTGCAGTGAAAAGGTTAAAATGAAAGTGAGAATAAACATAATCCAGAAGAATGGAGAATGAGCAACAGTTGTCCTGCTTCGCTGATTTCTGTCTTATATTTCCAGAAAGCTCCTTTCAGAGGATTATCTATATATCTGTCAGCAGAGACCAAGCCGGGACCCGCTACATATATAAGGCCTCCATACTTTTGCGCCATCCTTTACACAAACTCTGGCTTGGTCATACAACCCCCATCCCGCCTCCTTTCTCGCTTTCTCCACAGTTCTGTGCCATGTTGTTTTTGGTCGCCCTACTTTCCATCTTCCATCAGGAGTCCAGGACAGTGCCATGGTGCAGTGATGACCTATCTGCATCTGCAACACATGGCCAAGCCACTTCCATCGCCTCTTCACTGTCTTACTAACTCTTTCACAGCCGCATAAAGAGTTCAAGTCGTTGATGGATACTACGTATGGCCAGTATATTCCCATTATCCTCTTGAGGCACTTCAATTGAAATGAGTCCAGCTTCTTATTATTTTCAATGCTGGTCTTCCATGTCTCACATCCGTACAGCAAGACTGGCTCAACTAGCATCTTGTACAACCTGATCTTAACTTTCTTGCTGTACTGCTTGGATCCCCAAATCTTTTTCAGCCTGATGAAACTGGACTTCGCCTTTCCTAGTCTGTTTTGCATATCCTTGTCTGCTCCACCTTTATTGCTCACTGTCGCACCCAGGTAAACAAATTCACTGACCTCCTTGATCTCTTTGCCGTCAGTAAACTTGATCTTGTCCTTTCCTCTACAATTGATCTTAAGGACCTCTTTCTTCTTTCTACTGATTTGCAATCTAATCTTACTAGCTGTATCTTCAAGCTTGGTAGTTTTTCTCTGCATCTGCTTCGTAGTTTTAGAGATGAGAGCATTATTGTCAGCAAAATCAAGATCTTCTAGCTGCTCCATCAACTTCCATCTCATTCCGGTGTTGGCATTCACAGTCGTCTGTTGCATGACCCAGTCCATAGCTAGTAGGAAGAGAAATCCTGATATTACACAGCCTTGCTTCACTCCAGTCTTAACCTTGAACCAGTCTGATGTTTCTCCATTATCAAGGATGGCACATTCAGAACCCTGATAAAGCAGTCTTATGATGTTGATTAACTTCACTGGGATACCATAGGATTGCATAATGTCCCAAAGACAGTCTCTTTCAAAGTCAGTAAAATTAATAATCAGTGGAGCTTGCCATTCACATGCTTGCTCAATGATATTTCGCAATATGAAGATCTGCTTGATGGTATTTCTGCCCTCGAGGAACCCAGCCTGTTCAGGTCTTAGCTTGTCACTTATACCATCTGTAGCACTTCCTGATGTGGGTAGAGCACAGATGCATGGCAGGCGAGAGTTGATGTTCCTGCACAACACTTTATTTGAGCTTTCTTTCTTTCTTTCTTTCTTTCTTTCTTTCTTTCTTTCTTTCTTTCTTTCTTTCTTTCACTCACTCACTCACTCACTCACTCAACACGTACACATGCGTGGTGGTCGGGAGGGAGCCCCTTTTCTCTGCTCTCTCTCTCCTTTTATGCTCCATCCCTGTAACACACACACACACACACACACACACACACACACACATTAATTGACAGCAGGTGGAATGACTTAGCCACTTACCTTCCCCGACCCCGCCCTGCATTCACAGACTGCTGCTTGGCCACGCCCCCACTGCCACATACCCCCACGGCCCAACTCAGGCCAGGGAGCTGTCCGGCCTGAAGCTGACCCCCCCCCGATGGGACAGGAAGTCCACCACCACGATCTGTGCCCCCGGCCTGCAGATCACCTTGAACTTAAATGGCTGGAGGGTGAGATACCAACGGGTGATCTGTGCATTGGCATCCTTCATGCGGTGTAGCCACTGGAGGTGCACATGGTCTGAACAGAGTGTGAAAGGGCAGGTAGTATCGGAGGGCGAGGACTGCCCACTTGATGGCGAGACACTCCTTCTCAATTGTGCTGTACTTGCTTTCGCGCATCGACAGTTTCCGGCTGATGTACAGCACGGGGTGCTCCTCGCCCTCCACCTCCTGGGACAAAACAGCCCCCAGCCCTCTGTTAGATGCATTAGTCTGCAAAATAAAGGGGAGAGAGAAGTCAGGGGAGTGTAAAAGTGGCCCCCCACACAGTGCAGCTTTTACTTCCAAGAAGGCCTGTTGGCACTGCTCCGTCCACTGGACTGGATCTGGAGCCCCCTTTTTAGTGAGATCGGTTAGCGGGCTGGTGACGTCTGAATAATAAGGTAGAAACCTATGATAATAGCTAGCCAGCCCCAAGAACTGTCTCACCTTCTTTTTGGTCTTGGGCCTTGGGCAGGCCTCAATCGCTGCAGTCTCGTTAATTTGGGGATGCACCTGCCCATGACCCAAGTGGAACCCCAGATACCATACTTCCAGCCGCCCAATTGCACACTTTTTCGGGTTAGCTGTGAGGCCCTGCACACTTTTTTGGGTTAGCTGTGAGGCCCACTCGCCTCAGCGACTTTAGAACGGTCCTCAGGTTTTCCAAGTGCCCCAGCCAATCATGGCTGTAGATTATTATGTCGTCCAGATAGGCGGCCATGTAGACAGCGTGAGGGTGGAGGACCCTGTCCATAAGCCGCTGGAACATAGCGGGTGTCCCAAAAGGGAGCATGACAAATTGGTGTAAACCAAACGGTATCAAAAAGGCCATTTTCTCTCAGGATAGAGGAGTCAAGGGGATCTGCCAATATCCCTTTGCTAGATCCAGTGTCAAATAAAAGCGAGCAGTGCCTAACCGATCAAGCAACTCATCAATGTGAGGCATTGGGTATGCGTCAAATTTAGACACTGTATTGACCTTTCTATAGTCCACACAGAACCAGACCGACCTGTCGGTCTTGGGAACCAGGACCACCGGGCTGCTCCAGTCACTGTGGGACTCCTCGATTATGCCCATTTCGAGCATGGCCTTGAGTTCGTCCCGAACCATCTTTTTCTTGTGTTCAGGCAAGTGGTAAGGGCAGCTACGCATGACCATCCCCGGGGGTGTTTCGATGTGGTGTTCTATGAGGTGGGTATGACCAGGAAGGGGCGAGAACACGTTGGAAAATTCCTTTTGCAACTTGACTACCTCCGTGAGTTGGGCTGGTGAGAGGTGGTCTCCACAAGGGACCGGAGTGGTCCGAGATGTTATCTTTTTCATCTCCGGCCCCAGCTCCACCTTCTCTGGGACTACTGACACCAATGCCACGGGGACCCCCTCATTCCAGCGTTTTAAAAGGTTGAGGTGATAGATTTGCAAAGCCCCGCTCCTATCCGTTCGCTTCACCTCCTAGTCGTCATCCCCGACTCGCCGTGTGACCTCGAAGGGCCCTTGCCACTTGGCGACTAATTTGGAGCTCGATGTGGACAATAATATGAGCACTTTGTCTCCTGGCGTGAACTCTCTAAGGCGCGTGCCCCTGTCATA
This sequence comes from Neoarius graeffei, assembly GCF_027579695.1. Lineage (NCBI taxonomy): Eukaryota > Metazoa > Chordata > Actinopteri > Siluriformes > Ariidae > Neoarius > Neoarius graeffei. The sequence continues at coordinate 61,290,081 of NC_083585.1, read as the reverse complement.
CAGGCTTTGACATTCTTGCACCTGACGCAAATTCTCCTGGGTTAGGTGTGTGAGGGTGTGGAGTTTTGCACGCAGGTCAAGAATGTACTGGATTTCATTTTTACTAGGTGAAGGTCCCTCCTCCCAGTTTTCCCGTAGCACGTCCAGAATACCATGTGGCTTATGCCCATATAATAATTCAAAGGGATAAAACCCCATGGAGGCTTGCGGGACCTCTTGTGCTGCGAATAACAGGGGCTCGAGCCACTTATCCCAATTACGTGCATCTTCACTTACAAATTTCCAGATTATGTTCTTGAGTGTTTGGTTAAATCGCTCTACTAGGCCATCCGTTTGTGGGTGATAGACACTGGTGTGGATAGACTTAATCCCCAATAACCCATACAGCTTGTGCAGTGTGCGTGACATAAACGAAGTGCCTTGGTCTGTCAGGATTTCTTTCGGGATCCCGACCTGGGAGATAAAGCGGAAGAGCGCTTCCGCAATATTGTGTGCTGAGATATTGCGGAGAGGCACTGCTTCTGGATATCACGTTGCATAGTCCACCAGAACTAAAATAAAGCAATATCCCCGTGCTGCCCGATCTAATGGCCCGATGAGATCCATCCCAGTTCGCTCAAATGGGGTCTCGATTAAAGGAAGAGGGCGCAACGGTGCTTTTGGAGTGGCTGTGGGATTTACTAATTGGCATTCACGGCATGCCGCACACCACCGATGGACATCCCTGTGAATCCCTGGCCAATAGAACCGGGCCATTATTTGGGCTAGTATTTTATCTTGCCCTAAGTGTCCAACCATGGGATTAAAGTGAGACGCATGGAATACAAGTTCCCTGCGGCTCTTTGGGATTAACAATTGGGTTATTCGTTCATTAGTTTGAGTGTCCTTCGTCACTTGGTACAATCTATTTTTAATAATAGCAAAATAAGGGAAGGTCGGTGCCGCGCTTGGCTGAAGAGTTTGACCATCGATTACTCTCACTTGGTCAAACGCATGCCACAGTCTCATCTCGTGACTGCTCTAATGGGAAATCCCCGAGAGAGGGAGGAGAAGCAAGCTGCTCCTCACTCTGACGCGGTGTTGATGTAGACGGCTCTGTGACGGCTTCTCCAGTCAATGCCACACCAGGATCTTCCCTTGACCTACTAGTGCAGGACCCAATAGGTGTTAAATATTCCATCAGTTTTTTAAACCCTGGGCAATCAGTACCCAAAATCAACGAGTGGGTGAGACAAGGACGAACCACCACCTTTACTCTATGCATTTGGCCCCGGAATAGAATACGGACAGACACTAAGGGATAATTGTGAACATCCCCGTGCACACACAACACTTTCACTGCTTGTGCTCTCCCCAATGCCTCACCTTGCACCAGGCATTGGTGAATTGAGGTCTAATTACAACCAGAATCCACCAAAGCATGATATGTATCCCCTTGAACACTTACCAGTATGCAATACGTTCCGGTCCAATCGGGGGCAGTTTCTGGTGCATCGGGGATCTGGATTACAGCTCCCACGTCCCTTGCAGAGCTCTGACTCTGGAGATGCTCCAATTCCCTGCCGCGCCAGCACACTGGCCCAGGCTTTCCCTCTGCACTGGTGTTATGGATGTCACTCACCTGAGGAGGAGACAACACAGACACAGAAGGGGGAGATGGGAGGACACCACGGGTGTGATGGGCTGGCTGGGGAGGAGCCGGCTGCCGCCTCCGCTGCAGGGGGATGGTGTGGGGAGGGGGACAAGAGATGGGGGAAAGAGAGAGAGAGAAGAGAAGTGAGGGGAGGTGCCTCATCTGACTGCCATTGGAGCCACCTCCAGATGGTCCTCCGCCAGCTCGATGGCTCGTTCCAGCGACGCCGGGCGATGACACTGGACCCATTCCGACGTTCCTTCCGGAAGTCGAGAGATAAACTGTTCCAGTGCCACCAGATCAATGATCTCATCGGCATTGCAGTCTTCCGCCCTCAGCCACTGCTGGCAGGCGTACCGGAGTTGCTGGCCGAATGCAAACGGCCAGCCAACCTCCTCCAATGCCAGCGTCTGGAAGTGCTGGTGATGTTGTTCTGGGGAGTAGCTGACCAGCTGCAGGATGGCTTTCCTCAGGTCAGTATACACCAGTCAGCTGTCAGCAGGGAGCTGCTGCGCTGCGAACTGTGCCTCACCAGTCAGGACCGGGAGGAGGCGTGCCGCGTCTGCTCCAGCAGCCACCCCCACACTTCAGCTGTTTGCTCGAAGAGGGCGAGGGATGCTTCTGGATTGTCCTGTGGGCCCATCTTCGTGAGGGTGCCGGCTGCGGTGGTTGACGCCCCTGCTGACGTGAGCAGGTGCCAGAATGCCTGGCTATCTTCCTGCTGGGCCAGCATCAAGGCTTCAAAGAGTTGCTCTTGTTCCTTTCGGAAGGTGATCAGCATTTGATGCTGGTTCTGCCGGGCAGTAGCGAGGGCAAGGATGAACTCTTCAAATGGGGAGGACTCCATGGGGTGGTTCCCTTCTGTGCTCCTGGGTTTCAGCACCACTGTAGCACTTCCTGATGTGGGTGGAGCACAGAAGCATGGCAGGTGAGAGTTGATGTTCATACACAACACTTTGAGCTTTTCAGCTTTCTTTCTTTTTCTTTCTTTCTTTCTTTCTTTCTTTCTTTCTTTCTTTCTTTCTTTCTTTCTTTCTTTCTTTCTTTCTTTCTTTCACTCACTCACTCACTCACTCAACACATACACATGTGTGGTGGTCGGGAGGGAGCCCCTTTTCTCTGCTCTCTCTCTCCTTTTATGCTCCATCCCTGTAACACACACACACACACACACACACACACACACACACACACAAATTGACAGCAGGTGGAATGACTTAGCCACTTACCTTCCCCGACCCCGCCCTCCATTCACAGACTGCTGCTTGGCTATGCCCCCACTGCCACACCATCCTTTATTTTTTTTCATGAGAATCTTGCCAAGCACTTTGCTAGCAATTATGAGGAGTGTAATGCCTCTCCAATTGCTACAGTCCCTCAAATCACCTTTCTTTGGGATCTTCACAATTAATCCTCTTAACCACTGAACTGGTATTTCTTCCTTCTCCCATTTGAGCTTAATGATGTCATACAGTTTGTGTGTTGTTTCTAGATCTGCCTTTAGGAGCTCAGCCACTATATTATGGACACCACCTGTTTTACCATCTTTGAAAGACATGATTCCTAGCCTGACGACTTCTACAGTAATGGGTTCCATGTTGATGCTCTTGATCTCTGCTGTTTGGTAGTCATCTATAGTTAAAGGGTTCTCTGGTGGATTTCTATTAAGAACCTCCTCGAAGTGCTCTTTCCATTGCTCGAGTCACTTCCCTTCCTCTGATATAATATTGCTGTTCTTGTCCTTGATCACAGTACTGCAGTGCCATTTATCATTACAGATATTCTTGGTGATGTCATATAAGGTCTTTATGTTTCCATTCTCAGCGACTCTTTGGGCCATGTTCATCTGATTATCCAACCAAACTCTCTAGTCTGCTCTAATACTTGACTTAACTTCTTTGTTTTTCACCTTATACATCGCTCTAAACTGTTGCTGGATTCTTTCAAATCTTGCACTTATCATCTTACTCTTCAATTGTTTCTTTTCTTCAATAATTGACCAGGACCTAGCACTTATCCATGGTTTGCTGTTCCTCTTCTTCCTGCTAAGCACTCTTTCAGTGGAGGTGTTGTATGTTTTACTGAACTGACTCCATTTGGTGTTAATATCTGGATCCTCATCAATAGCTTCCATAACAGCAAACTGATTTTTGAGCTCAACAGCAAAGGCTTTCCTGGTTGCTCGGTCTTGCAACTTGTTGACTTTATATCTTGTTCTGAAATTGGGCAGTCTGTTCTTCTTCTTTAACTTGAGCTTAATGGTAGTTCTTACAAGGTAGTGATCTGAGGCAACGTCTGCACCCCACATAACTCTAGTATCACAGATGGATTTCCTGAAATGCTTGCAGATGAGCATGTGATCAATCTGATTGTGGTATTTGCCATCGGGTGATGTCCATGTGGTCTTGTGTATTTCTTTGTGTGGGAAAATAGTGCCTGTGATAGCAAGGCTGTTCATCTCACAAAAATTGATGAGCTTCTCACCATTGCTGTTGACCTCGCTGGTTCCATGAGTTCCCATTACCCCTTTTCTGTTGCAGTTCGATGCCCCAACTTTTGCATTCATGTCAATACTTATGATTATCATGTCATGCTTCCTAACAGATTCCAGGACACTTAGGAGTTGCTTGTAGAATAGATCAGTCTCTTCTTCCTCAGCCTCCGATGTCAGTGCATACACTTGGATAAAAGTTAGCTTGATGTATTTGGAATGGGAATGTGCTTTTATGATGCGTTCATTAACTGGCAGCTACCCTATCAAAGATGATTCTGCTAATTTGGACATTATAGCAACTCCACTGCAATGCATACTGTCATCTCTCCCCGAGTAAATAACTGTTTCTCCAGTTGATAACTTTAGCATTCCGGACCCAGTCCATCTGGATTTGCTTATTCCAAGTATGTCAATGTTGTAAGATCTCATTTCTTTTGCGAGTAATGCTGACTTACCTATTGTGTACATTGCACATACAGGGAGTGCAGAATTATTAGGCAAGTTGTATTTTTGAGGATTAGTTTTATTATTGAAAAACAACTATGCTCTTGATGAACCCAAAAGACTCATAAATATCAAAGCTGAGTATTTTTGGAAGTTGGAGTAGGGCTTTCTTAGTTTTAGCTATCTTAGGAGGATATCTGTGTGTGCAGGTGACTATAACTGTGCATAATTATTAGGCAACTTAACAAAAAACAAACATATACCCATTTCACTCATTTATTTTCACCAGGGAAACCAATATAACAACTCAACATTCACTAATATACATTGCTGGCATTCAAAAACAAACAAAAAAACAAATCAGTGACTAATATAGCCGCCTTTCTTTACAAGGACACTCAAAAACCTGCCATCCATGGATTCGGTCAGTGTTCTGATCTGTTTGTGATCAACATTGTGTGCAGCAGCAACCACAGCCTCCCAGACACTATTCAGAGATGTGTACTGTTTCCCCTCCTTGTAGATCTCACATTTGATGAGGGACCACAGGTTTTCTATGGGGTTCAGATCAGGTGAACAAGGAGGCCACGTCATTAATCTTTCTTCCTTTAGACCCTTTCTGGCCAGCCATGCTGTGGAGTACTTGGATGCGTGTGATGGAGCATTGTCCTGCATGAAAATCATGTTTTTCTTGAAGGATGCTGACTTCTTCCTGTACCACTGCTTGAAGAAGGTGTCTTCCAAAAACTGACAATAGGACTGGGAGTTGAGCTTGACGCCATCCTCAACCCGAAAAGGTCCCACAAGCTCATCTTTGATGATACCAGCCCATACCAGTACCCCACCTCCACCTTGCTGGCGTCTGAGTCGGACTGGAGCTCTCTGCCCTTTGCTGATCCAGCCACGAGCCCATCCATCTGGCCCATCAAGACTCACTCTCATTTCATCTGTCCATAAGACCTTAGAAAAATCAGTCTTGTGATACTTCTTGGCCCAGTCTTGACGTTTCATCTTGTGTGTCTTGTTCAGTGGTGGTCGTTTTTCAGCCTTTGTTACCTTGGCCGTGTCCCTGAGTATTGCACACCTTGTGCTTTTTGACACTCCAGTGATGTTGCAGCTCTGAAATATGGCAAAACTGGTGGCGAGTGGCATCTTGGCAGCTTCACGCTTGACTTTCCTCAGTTCACGGGCAGTTAGTTTGCGCCTTTTTTTTTTCAACGCGCTTCTTGCGACCCTGTTGACTATTTTGAATGAAGCGCTTGATTGTTCGATGGTCACGCTTCAAAAGCTGGGCAATTTTAAGAATGCTCCATCCCTTTGCAATATATGTCACTATTTTTTACTTTTCTGAGTCCGTCAAATCCCTCTTCTGACCCATTTTGCCAAAGGAAAGGAAGTTGCCTAATAATTTTGCACACCTGATATAGGGTGTTGATGTCATTAGACCACACCCCTTTTCATTACAGAGATGCACGTCACCTGGTATGCTTAATTGGTAGGAGGCTTTCAAGCCTATGCAGCTTGGAGTAGGCCAACATGCATAGAGAGGGTAATGTGGTCAACATACTCATTTGCCTAATAATTCTGCACTCCCTGTACATTCCAATTCCCAATGTTTAGTGTCTCTTTGGGTGTTAGAAGTGACTTTCAGTCACTTCTAACCATCAGTGGATGGGTTTCTATCAAGCTTTCACTTGCCAATGTCATACTGCCCAGGTAGTCCACAAAACAGATATTCTCATCTGGGGTACCTGGCTAGCTTCTTCTTCCGTCCCATTGCTAACTTCAAAAGTGTGTGTTTGGATTCAGTAATGAAGAATTTTTTTTACAGGGATGGGACATTAACCCATCACCCAACCCCCAACCTGGAGGACCAGGCATTGCAATTTGTCTGGCTTTTCACCTGAAACCTGCCTAGCAAGGTTGAACCTACCAGGGACTGAAATCCCAACTGGTATAGCTTCCAGGATCACCAAAGCACATAGACCTCCCCACCACTTTCAGGTTCAATGCTTAGGGAGCTTAGCACATCTAGCCACTGGGATTTTTGCCCATTACTCAAGCCAAAACTGCTTCAATGCCTTCAAGTTAGATGGGTTCCATTGGTCTACAGCAATCTTCAAGTTATGCTACAGATTCTCAATTGGATTGAGGACTGGGCTTTGACTAGGGCATTCCATGACATTTAAATGTTTCCCTTTAAACCACTCCAGTGTAGCTTTAGCAGTATGTTTAGGGTCATTGTCCTGCTGGAATGCAAACCTTCATCCCAGTCTCAAACCTCTGGCCAACTCAAACAGGTTTTCCTCCAGAATTGCCCTGTGTTTAGTGCCATCCATCTTTCCTTCAGTCCTGACCAGCTTTCCTGTCCCTGCAGATGAAAAATATCCCCACAACATGATGCTGCCACCACCATGCTTTACTGTAGGAATGGTATTCTCAGGGTGTTGGGTTTGCACCACACATGGCATTTCCCATGATGGCCAGCAAGATCAATTTTAGTCTCATCTTACCAGAGAATCTTCTTCCATGTGTTTGGGGAGTCTGCCACATGCTGTTGGGCAAACTCCAAATGTGTTTTCTTAAGCAATGATTTTTTTTCTGGCCACTCTTCCACAAAGCCCAGCTCTGTGGTGTGTACGGCTTAAAGTGTATATCATGGGTAAATTCAGGAACAAGATCAATGTAATTCTCCTATTTTATATTACACTTTGGTCAAATATCTGTCACATTTTGCATTTTGTGCAATTTTTTTAACTTGTGCAATACCAGAAAAATTCAGTTGAACTCAAGCCATTTGAGGCGAATTCGTCCACCTCTGAAAAAACTTGGCATTTGGATTTCCCGGCAAACATTGATTTTCGTGATGTCACGTGCGGGATGCCTCCTTCTGAATCCTACATCAGCGCTGGTTTGTTTATGAGAAAACGGCCTGGTGGTTTTCTGCAAATTTCTTCAATGTTATCACGTAATTATTAAAATGGTTAACAGATGTATCATAGGAGGGTGTAGCAACACCAATCTTGATGGGATTAGTACTCATCGTTTTCCAAAAGACCGGACAATGAGAGAGAAATGGGAGCACTTTGTGTGAGGCACCCGGAAAAATTGGCTACATGCTACAGACTACAGCATTATTTGCGGTGCTCACTTCACAAGGCCTGACGACTTTGATAACTATTTGCAGTGGGAAATGGGCTTCGCGAGGCAACTTGATCTGAAAAAAGATGCAGTTCCATCTGTCAGAATGCCCAAAGCAACACTGTCTCCATCTGTGTCAGCATCACCAAAGGAGCCAGCCGTGTTCGTCTCCCCTGACAGAAGGCCTTCCACCGTTGTATTATTTACATCTCTGGTGTTGTCTCCATCATCTTCACTACTTGAATCATCATCATATCCAAACAGATGAAGCCCCAATTCTGACATCTCATTATATTCTTCATCCAAAGGTGAAGTAACATTGTGCTCAGATGACAATTCCATATTTCAATGCAAAATCGCTAGCTGTGAAACTTGGTCTACACAGGCTGTGCACTGAAACTGTGCAAGCTCTCGCAGCCTGCTGGTGGTTTCGCAGGTGATGTCACGAATCTGGCTCCAGACACCCTTGGGATTTTTCCAAACGCATTTTGTTATTTTATTTTTTTCTGCTGTAGACAGATGGCCTTGTGCAAAATTACCCTTCTGGATGAGTGTGTAAAGGGACATACTTTCATATAAAAAAAAAATGAAATTGGTCCAGGATATGCACTTTAAAGTGGTCCTTTGGACAGATACTCCCATCTCTGCTGTGGATCTTTGCAGCTCCTTCAGTGTTATTTTTGGTGTCTTTGTTGTATCTCTGATTAATGCCCTCCTTGCCTGCTCTGTGAATTTTGGTGGGCGGGGCCTTCTCTTGTCAGGTTTGTAGTGGTGACATATTCTTTCCATTTTGCTATAACGGATTTAATGGAGCTCCCTGGGATATTCAAAGTTTGGGATATTTTTTATAACCCAACCCTGATCTGTACTTCGCCACAACTTTGTCTCTGACCTGTTTGGAGGCTCCTTGGTTTTCATGTTGCTTGTTTAGTAGTGTTGTAGAGTCAGGGTCCTTCCAGAACAGGTTGATTTATACAGACATCATGTGACAGATCATGTGACACTTTGATTGCAAACAGGTGGATCTTAATCAACTAATTCTGTGACTTATGAATGAATTGGTTGGACCAGCTCTTATTTAAGGGTTTCATAGAAAGGGGGTGAATACTTATGCACACTCCAGATTTCTGTTTTTTTTTTTCACCTTAATTATTGTTTGTGTCGCAATAAGAATTGAGGGATGGATTGGTGATTGGGTTGTGCATGCACATTCTGTGCTACGCACTTCCTGGCTCCCGAGTTCTTTGCAATGAGTCTTTTTTCCACGAATGTTGGCGTTTAATTACTAATCTTTTTTTTTTATTTTTTCTACAAATTATTTTCCAGTATCCTCTTCATTTTTTATCATACTTTTGCTTTCCTTTTTGTACTTTCCACTTTTGCTTTCCTTTTTCCTTTTTTTTCCCTCTTTTTTCAGAAGAATGCCGAGACCAGAAGCTTTCTTTTTCTCCTCCTGTGTAAAGACCACAAGCGGAGGCCATCCACATCAGATCTGCTTTAATATCAACAGTCTTCAATTAAGGTACGTGAATCCTTTCATCATGGCACACTTTCAGCCTGTTCAGTGTGCTGGGTGCAGGATGTTTAGTCATTCTTCCTCCATCGCTAGCGATAGCTTTATTTGTGATAAGTGCAGATTAGTTAGCTCTTTGACGGAGATTATTATTGTGTTAGAAGCACATATCCAGGCTTTAGAGAAGGTCAGTGAGAATGAGAACAGTGTAGTTTCTGTAGGGGAAAGTCTGGATGCCCTAGGTGGAGTTAGTAAACCCCCAACTCTGGCATTAGAGCCCTTACAGCGGGGTGAATGGGTAACGACTCGGCGGCATAAGCGTAGAACCAAAGCTACTGCTGAGGCTCACCCATGGGAGCATCACTCCTTTCTGCTTCACGTGTCGAACAGGTTTGCTCTCCTTTGTGAGGCACCCACTGAGAAACCTGAAAGAGCTCTGGTTATAGGGGGGACTATCATACGGCATGTGAAATTAGCTCAGCCTTTAGGGGCACCAGCAGCTTTAGTCAGGTGTATACCAGGAGCCAGGGTGCCGGACATAGCAGGTAATCTTAGGGTCCTAGGCAAGCACAGGTTCTCAAAGATAGTTATCCATGCAGGAGCTAATGATATACGTCTTCGTCAGTCTGAGTTACTAAGAGTAACTTTGTAGAGGTGTTTCAATTAGTGAAGGCGATGTCCGATGCTGTAGTATGCTCTGGCCCCATCCCAATGTGGCATGGCGATGTAGCTTACAGCAGGTTATGGTCACTGAACTGCTGATTGTCCAGGTGGTGCTCTGAAAACAGTGTGGGCTTTATAGATAATTGGGCTAATTTTGAGGGCACTGCTGGCCTGTTAGGGCGGGATGGTATCCATCCCACTCGGAAAGGTGCAGCTATCATTTCCTGCAGCATAGGTCATAGTCTCAGAACAGGCTGAGTTAATTTCTGACAATCCAGCGCCAAGGCCAGGGAGCAGATGAACAGGCTAAACCGACTGTCTGCTAGCTGCACAGAGTTGTCACTCAGGGTCCACTACATCGAGACTGTGTTTGTTCCCCGAGCTCAACAAAAAAGTAGTAGAGTTTAGTAGTAGAGTAGTAGAGTTTGTTCCAGTAACCTAATCAATATAACATTTGATCACACTGACTGTACAGCCGCTGCCAGCGCCTTTGATGTACTTTGTTTAATTGAAACATGGATTAAGCCAAATGAATATGTAGCATTAAATGAAGCTAGTCCTCCTGGATACAGTTATATACACCAGCCTTGTCTAACTGGTAGAGGAGGAGGCGTTGCGATTATTTATAATGATTATCTAGGTGTAACACACAAACCTGGTTATAAATTTAATCCATTCGAAGTTCTTCATACTAATATGATGTATGTAGCCTCAAAAAATAAGTCTACCCAGTTAATTCTGTTATTTATTATTTACAGGCCCCCGGGGCCATATTCTGAGTTTCTTTCTGAATTTGCAGATTTTATCTCAGATCTGGTTATTTCCTTAAACAAAGCTTTAGTTGTCTGAGATTTTAATATTCACTTCGATAACCCAGAAGACCCTTTGAAAACAGCGTTTGTGTCCATTTAGATTCAGTAGGGATTAATCAGAATGTCACAGGACCGACCCATAATGGTGGTCACACCCTCGATCTAATACTAACATTCGGGTTAAACATAGAAAATATAGTCATACTTCCACAGTCTGAAGTTATCTCAGATCATTATCTCATCTCATTCAAAATATGTCTGAGTAATAATATATGCACCTCACCGCGCTACTGTATTAAACGTACGTTCACATCAACTACTGCACAGAGCTTTATAAATGATCTCCCAGAGCTATAAACTTTGATTGGGTCACTGTCAGCCCCTGCAGAACTTGATCAGATAACTGAATGCTTAAAAATCCAAAATGCAAAAAATTCAAACTACTAATTTAAGATCAGACAATGTAAGTGACCCTGTAGTTAACAATATAACTGCATCAGATCAGCAATTAGAATGTTTTACTCCCCTTAGAGAAACTGAATTACTTTCATTAATCTCAGCATCAAAAGCCTCAACTTGTGTACTAGATCCCTTACCTACACGTCTATTCAAACAGATAATACCTGAAGTAATTGAACCGCTTCTAAAAATAATAAATTCTTCTCTTACGATTGGCTACGTACCCAAGTCCTTTAAACTTAGTTATCAAACCCCTGGTTAAAAAACCTGACCTTGATCCCTGTCAGCTGTCCAATTATCGGCCAATATCAAACCTCCCCTCTTTCTCCAAGATCCTTGAAAAAGCTGTGGCACAGCAGTTATGCTCATATTTACATAGGAATAACATCCATGAAATGTATCAGTCAGGATTTAGACCTCATCATAGCACAGAGACAGCTCTGGTTAAAGTAGTAAATGACCTACTGTTGGCGTCTGATCAGGGCTGTGTCTCACTGCTTGTGTTGCTTGACCTTAGTGCAGCATTTGATATCATTGGTCATTCCATTCTTCTGGATAGACTAGAAAATGTTGTGGGAGTTAAGGGAACCGCCCTCTCTTGGTTTAGGTCTTATTTAACCGATTGCTATCACTATGTTGATGTAAATGGTGATTTTTCTAGACATGCTGAGGTAAAGTTTGGTGTTCCACAAGGTTCTGTCTTGGGTCCACTGCTTTTTTCTTTATATATGTTACCTCTGGGTGATATTATTCGTAAACATTGTATTAGTTTCCACTGTTCTGCTGATGACACATAGTTGTATGTTTCTGCAAAACCTGATGAGAGATACCAGTTTAATAGAATTGAGGAATGTGTGAAGGACATTAGACACTGAATGCTTATTAACTTCCTTCTGCTTAACTCTGACAAGACTGAAGTACTTGTACTCGGACCACATGCAGCTAGAAGTAAGTTTTCTGATGACACGATAACTCTGGATGGCCTTTCTGTTTCTTCACGTGCAGCAGTAAAAGACCTCGGAGTGATTATTGACCCCAGTCTTTCATTCGAAACTCACATCGATAACATTACCTGGATAGCTTTCTTTCATCTCAGAAATATTGCTAAGATAAGAAATTTAATGTCACTACATGATGCAGAAAAACTAGTTCATGCTTTTATCTCCAGGTTGGATTATTGTAATGCCTTACTGTCTGGATGTTCCAATAAGTGCATAAACAAGCTCCAGTTAGTTCAAAATGCAGCAGCAAGAGTTCTTACTAGAACTAGAAAATATGACCACATCACCCCTGTCTTATCCACACTGCATTGGCTCCCAATCAAAGTTCGTATTGACTATAAAATACTACTATTGACCTTTAAAGCACTGAATGGTCTCGCACCACAGTACCTGAGTGAACTTCTGGTCTTCCATGACCTGCCACGCCTACTTAGATCAAAAGGTGCAGGCTATCTGCTGGTACCTCATATAGCGAAGGCTACATCAGGGGGCAGAGCCTTTTCTTACAAGCCCCACAGTTATGGAACAGCCTTCCAAGTAGTGTTTGGGAATCAGACACAGTCTCAGTGTTTAAGTCTCGGCTGAAAACGTATCTATTTAGTCAAGCCTTTTGTTAATGGTGTTTGAGGTAAAGGAGTAGATCTGGAGGGTCCTCAGACATAGTGTTTTGGTAAACTGGGATGTCTGGATGCTGTCAGTCCCCCACTCACTTGCTCACTTGAGTTTGTTGATGGTGTAGTGGCTGCTGCTTTATGTCCCAGGGCTCCCTCATGCCTGTGTTACCTTCTGGCTCTCCCCTTTTAGTTATGCTGTCATACAGTAGTTAGTTGCCGGAGTCCCTGATTGTACTCAGTGCAATATGTATACTGTTCCTACTTATTCAGGTGACATTGGGCATACCTAACAACCTGTGTTTTCTCCCCCCCCCCCCACCACATCTGTCCCTCTGAGTTACATGTCAGTCCTGGGATCGAAATGTTGACCTCTTCTGCTCCTTGGACCTGCCTGATCCATCCTGGTGCCCTGTGTCTGGTTGGAGTCTCATCGCATCACTTCTGTGGAGGACGGCCCCATGTGGACAGTTGGGGGTCATGCCTGGAGAACGCTCTGAACTCTTGCAGTGGTGCTTTTGTGGCTGGGGACTGCAGTTGACTTGCTGACTTTGGGACTGCGGTTGTCATGAACAGTTTTGCGCTTGGGTTTCCGTCGGTGGGGGGTTTATAGCATCAACGAAGCTGACTTTATGTTAGGACTGTTAATGTTATAGTCATGTTGTCTGTTGTTGCCCAAATGAGGATGAGTTCCCTTTTGAGTCTGGTTCCTCTCAAGGTTTCTTCCTCATGTCGTCTGAGGGAGTTTTTCCTTGCCACCATTGCTACAGGCTTGCTCACTGGGGATAGATTAGGGATAAAATTAGCTCATGTTTTAAGTTGTTCAAATTCTGTACAGCTGCTTTGTGACAATGTTTATTGTTAAAAGCGCTATACAAATAAACTTGACTTGACAATAAAACAAAAATTTTCACCTTTAAAGTGGTAGGCATGTTGTGTAAATCAAATGGTGCTAACCCCTGAAAATCCATTTTAATTCCAGCTTGCAATGTGACAAAAAAGGACAAACACCAAGGGAGATGAATACTTTTGCAAGACACTGCAACAGCTGGCCGAATACACTTTTTTTCCTGTAGCTTGATGTAGTAATTGACTTTGCAAACAATATTACTATTATAATAATAACAATAGTAATAATAATCAGTGATTATAAGCGGGCTGCCTTGTTGCTGGCAATGGAATGATGTAATGACTTGTTGCTAGCTTGACATTTCTGCTTGCTATTGAAAGTGAACTCTGGTAGCCTGGTAGTGACCCTCCCCATCTGAGTGGAAAAAATGTTTCAACCATCAAATGTGCTTCAGGGGAAATTAATTATGGTTTGATGACTTATCAACTGGATTCTACAAAAGCGAAGTAAGATCATTTCACTTTCCTTCTATGCTTAACCCATGTTCTGTTTTTTTTTTGACAAATATCTTTATTAACTTTTTTCAATTACCATAGGAAAGACATACAAAAACATCACATAAAAAAGGCACCTCCGTTATCATGCTAAAGCACAAAATATTCCAAATTGGAAAATAAATATTGAGTGAGATGGTTTAGTTGGTTTAGCAGTTGCTCATCATGAAAAAGGAAAATCATTCCAAAAAAAAAAACAGACAGCAGATAAGCATGTAGTGTGTATGCACACAGATACAGCAGGCTACAGGGCTACAGTAAAATCCTCTCCCTCCAGAAATTCCATAAATGATCTTTACAAACCTCTTATATTTCCCCTTAACTATGTAAGTCAGTTTTTCCATAGCAATACATTGCAATAGCCCCTCAACCCAACTTTGTTTACTTGGTCTATGAACTGACTTCCATGACAGTGCAATTTTATGTTTGGCTTCAAGGAGACACAATATGACCATCATTTTCTTAAACTTCCTACTGTAAGTGTACAGTTTTCTGGAAAAAGTCCAAATGTACAGAGTTTAGGACACAAAGGAAGAGGTTCATTTGTTACCTTTGATAAGATTATAAGGGCGTTATGGTGGTGTAGTGGTTAGCGCTGTCGCCTCACAGCAAGAAGGTCCGGGTTCGAGCCCCGTGGCCGGCGAGGGCCTTTCTGTGTGGAGTTTGCATGTTCTCCCCGTGTCTGCGTGGGTTTCCTCCGGGTGCTCCGGTTTCCCCCACAGTCCAAAGACATGCAGGTTAGGTTAACTGGTGACTCTAAATTGACCATAGGTGTGAATGTGAGTGTGAATGGTTGTCTGTGTCTATGTGTCAGCCCTGTGATGACCTGGCGACTTGTCCAGGGTGTACCCCACCTTTCGCCCATAGTCAGCTGGGATAGGCTCCAGCTTGCCTGCGACCCTGTAGAACAGGATAAAGCGGCTAGAGATAATGAGATGAGATAAGATTATAATGATCTCCTTCCAAAACTCTTGAATGGTGGAACATTCCCAAATGCAATGATATAAGCTGCCTTTATATGTACCACAGTTGACACATGTATCAGGCGTGTTAGGGTAGATACGATGTAGTACCTCAGGGGTAATGTACATTCTTATCAGTCATTTGTACTGTAATAATTTGAACCGTGTATTTATTGTTTGAACATGACACTGTAAACATACATCCTTCCATTCTTCTACAGTAATTTCCTCCTTAAGATGGAATGCACGTCTTTTATCCTCTGAGGATTCTTTACTTCCAGCTATAATGATCTGGTAAAATCAGGAGATGAGTCCTGCTGCACCATAATGGTTCACAGCTGTCAATTCCAAAGAGTTCTGAGTGGGGAGATCTCAGGAATTTTGAGTCTTTGATATATAGTTTCTTATCTGGAGGAATTTGAAAAAGTGTTTTGAGTCAATATTAAACTTTTGCTTCATCTCATTGAAACTTAAAAGAATATCCTTGTCATATAGATCTGATACTTTGCTGATACCTCTATCCACCCATAACTTAAAACCTAGATCATTAGTGCCTGGCGTTAAATTCCTATTACCCCAAATAGGGGTGAATTGGGATAAAGGAGCATTTTCTTTGAGGTAATTTAACACCTCATGCCATATTATCAGAGTATTTCTAACAAAGGGGTTTAAAGTGAGTTTTTTCAGTGTGGGAAGGTTTGCTGAGTAGAGATATAAACTTAAGGGGATTTTAGAGGTTGTGATCTCCTCCATCATCACCCAATGCAATGCTGTTTTAGGCTCAAGCCAATATGAGGCTGCTCTTAGTTGGGCTGCCCAATAGTATCCCTGGAGGAAAGGTACTGTAGGCCTAACCCTCCCCTGTCATACGGTAAGTACAACAAGGTCAAGCGCAGTCTGGAACGTCTACTGTTCCAAATAAAATGACAAAAAATATGTTTCATTCTGGTGAAAAAATCAGTAGGAGGGGGAAGTGGAATGGTTTGGAAGAGGTAAAGGAACCTAGGAAGAATATTCATTTTCAGAATGTTAAGTCGCCCAATCATGGACACTGGCAAAGATTTCCATCTATTAATAGAATCTACTACAGAGTTTTACCATAGAGTTATAATTAGCTGGTACCATAGCATCTACTGTAGACCAAGGAGAAAAAGCGGGGAAACTATTGGCTTGGCGTATTAAAGCAGTGCAAAATGAAAGAGCCATTTTAGAACTTGAGTCAGAAGAAGGAACAGCAGTCACGACTCTACAAGTTATTAATAGTACTTTCCAGTCATTCTATTCAGAGCTGTACACATCAGAAAATTCTACAGTTTCTCACTCACTTCATTATTTCCTAGATGGAATTGAAATACCTGTCCTGGGGAATAGTACCAAGAAAGAACTCAACTCCCCAATTTCACTGTGTGAATTATCAGAGGCTATTGATAGTATGAAGGGAGGAAAAGCACCAGGGCCTGATGGTATTCCTATTGATATCTATAAAAAGTTTAAAGGTGTGCTGCTTGTCCCTTTATTGAATATGTGTGAGGAATCATTAGAGAGGGGTGAGCTGCCCTGATCACTTAGGAATGCACTTATAACTTTAATTTTGAAGCCAGGAAAACCCTCTACAAAGTGTGAATCGTACTGCCCTATCTCCTTGATCAACAGTGATGCTAAAATAATAGCAAAAGTTCTTGCCCAAAGGCTAGAGAAACATCTACCATCAATTGTTGATCCAGATCAAAATGGTTTTATAAAGGGCAGGCAGGGTTCCCACAACATTCGTAGATTGCTGAATATTATACATGCTAAGAAGGAGACTGTAATAGGACTTGATGCAGAAAAGGCCTTCGACAGGATCGAGCACCCATACCTGTTTGAAGTGCTTAACCGTTTTGGAATAGGCACCTACTTCCTTAGATGGATAAAGGTCCTGTATCATGACTCTAGGGCTTCAGTTTTGACTAATTATATGGTATCAGGACAATTTTCTCTCCATAGAGGCACAAGGCAGGGGTGCCCCCTGTCCCCCCTCCTTTTTGTATTGGCCATTGAGCCCTTAGCTATTGCAATCAGAAATAATCGTGAGATAGCTGGCATCAGAATAACTAATATTGAGAATAAGATAGGATTATACGCTGATGATGTTGTTCTCTTTCTGACTGACCTTAAAAGATCTATACCTACCTTATTAAAAGTAATAGGAATATTTATATTTGGCAACTTTTCAGGATATAAAGTTAATGCAGCTAAATCAACTATCATGTTTCTGAAAAAGTCTGAAAGATTATCTCCACCACTATGTACACCTCTTAGGAATATTTTGGAAAGTTTTACATATCTTGGTGTTAAAATTACATAGAATGTCTGTTTTAGTTTCATTAGACTGAATACTGCTTTATTTGTAGATAACTCACTATACTGTGCTCTAAGAATAGCCAGCTTCTGTTTGGTCTCATCCGTCTCTAGTATATTAATTTCTGTTTCAAGTTCTTTAATATCTTTTTCTAACTCTATATGTTTAAGGTGTTGTTTATTTGAAATATTACTTGTATAGCTGATCATTTGCCCTTGTATATAAGCTTGGAATGCCTCCCACCTTATAGATGCCGATGTTTGATCTGTATTGATTTTAAAATAAACAGCAATATTTGCTCCAACAAATTTCAAAAACTTATCATGTAGCCATCATGCGCTTAATTGCCACACAGAAGGCCCCTTAGGAGCTGTTGTAACAGTATAACTAAGTAACATCAGCGCATGATCTGATATGACAATGCTTTTATATTCCAAATCATTCACACTATCTATCATGGGTTTAGAAACAAGAAAATAATCTATACAGGAATATGAATTATGCGTAGCAGAGTGACAAGAATATTCCCATCTAGAGGGGTTCCTATGTCTCCAAATATCACAGAGCCCTAGCTCCCGCATACTGTATAGTGTTGAATTATTTTCCTGCTCTGCATGTGTGAGGTGTCTACTCCTGAGGATTTATCGAGAGTTGGATCAAGCGCACAATTAAAGTCTCCTGCCAGGCAGAGGCATCCATGTAATGTTGATAAAATCAGAAATAAGTTATCATAGAAATGTGTATCGTAACTATTAGGCCCATATATACATACCAAGTTAATATCTTGATCCAATAAAGAGCCCTGAACAATGCATACATGTCCACCTATACGGATTGTCCGGAAATTATACGGATTTTAGCTCATTTCAAGGGCGTGCGGGCGTATAAACAAAGTCTTACGGATTTTCAGTATTTTCTGACCTAAATTTATTTTGTGTATCTTACTTGAACATCGTCAGCTGATCGTTGCAAAAACATACAAAAGCTCGATTTATAGACAAAGAACAGCATGTATGCAGAGGCAGATAACCCAGACTATGTGAAACCGGATGTTTATTCCTCAAGCCTCATGCAGTATCGCGACTGCGAGACTTTGCTCGTTCTGGTCATGCGCACGATCTGCATTTAAACGCGCCAAACGGTCATTGTTCGAATGATTTTCTCATTGTGCAGAGCGACATTGTTTACACCTGAGAGATTTTGAATAGCGTCTGCTGAGTGAAAGAATGGGAACACCAAGAAAGAAAATGAGATATGGCGAGCGGTATCTTCCTGAATGGAAGGAGACATTTAATGGTGTCATTGTTCGGTGAAAAATGAGGAGTACGCGCACTGCACAGTTTGTGTGCGACAGAGGTGGAAAAACTGGATTGACAAAGTAAAAGTCCTGCTTAGGTTTTCCTTCTGCCTGTGCTCTCAACACAGGTGATTTCACCAATTAGCTCATCAACCTGGCTTAGGGGATGTGGTAATTAGGATCAGCTGGTTCATTGAATTGGCTGGAGCAAAAATGTGGCAGGGTTTTTACTTTCTGCACCCGGGTTTTTCCACCTCTGGTGTGCGAGATATAAAAGTTGCGGCGTCTGGAGTTTACGACGTGAGGGAACACATGAGGTCCAAACTACATCAGCGAAATTTGCACCAGAAACAGAATCAGCCGCAAATGACGATGTTTGCAAAGCCTAAGACCGATGATCAACCAACAAGTGTAATAAGAGTAGAAGTTACGATCTGTAATTTTATTGCTCAGCACAATTTGCTGCTAGCTGTTGCGGATCACCTGACAGAACTGTTGCCACGAATTTGCACGGACAGTACGATTGCGAAATCTATCAGGTGTAGGCGCACCAAAACAACGCAAATAATCAAAAAGAGCTTGGCCCCCGAAGCTACACTACCGATCATCCAGCATCGCCGGACGTCGCCATTTTCCTTGATGATCGACGAATTCAATGACAAAAAGATGGACAAGCGACTGGCCATTTTGGTGTGGATCTTCAACATAAACAGAGGGGCGAAGTCAAGAATCATAGACATGCCCGTGTGCAATATCGGCACGGGCGAGGCGATTTTCGACATGCTGGACGAAGTTCTCAGGCAAGTTATATTTATTTATTTATTTATTAAGTTTGGTGCGATTCGAAGGCTATAAGGATTTTATGTTGATTTTATGGATTTCTTCCTCTGATACTACAGGTGGACGCCCAAAGGGGTTGACATGTATGCAATGACACATCTTCCAGTTGTGTCTTGTATGGTATTATAGATTCTTAATGGAACAGAGGAGTGTACCAGTATTGCTACCCCTCTTGCATGGGACGAATATGAAGCAGATATGATTTGACCTGACCATCTCCTTTTTAATGGAATATATTCGCTAGACAGCAAATGAGTTTCCTGAATAAAAGCAATCTGTGTTTTAAGTTGTTTCAGCCTGGACATTACTTGTTTTAGCTTCACTATTTTCCTAAGACCCCTAACATTCCAATAAATCATATTTATTCTAATATCACTGCTCATGATACTAACAAACAGCTAAACATATTAACAACCACTTTTTGACCATGCCATGTAACAGGATGAATAATGTGCCTCCAAAACTAACCAACATTAACCAACAGAACACAAAATACAAGCGCCGCTTCCAAATGAGGCAAAGTGTCAACCCTGTGCAGACGAACACGCACATCTCCCCCTCCCCCCAGTGTCCGAGATCTTGGTTAGGCTCCAGTCTGATCCTCTAAAAGGAGCAGTGAGCTACTGACAGTCACTACAAAAAATAAAGAAAACAATCACTCAAACAAAACATCATCGGGCATAAATCCGACATTTGTAAACAGAAATAGTTCGGATAAAAAAAAGAAATGTTTGTTTATGACCAAACTTCCACACAAACGGAGTCCACAGTGGAACCTTTCACTGAGAATTGTTTTGTAGGCTACTCGTTGTTTCCAGGTGATCCAGGCTACTATCGCCGTGGCTGGAGCTCTCCATCTGTCAAATGAATTCCTCAGCCTTAGCGGGAGAGCTGAAATAGTGCCAGATCCCGTTGTGTCGAATTCGCAATCTTGCCAGGAACATAAGTCCATACTCCTTACGCAAACGTTGCAGTCTTTGTTTCACGCCATTGAAAAGTTTCCGCTGTTTTTGAACCTCTGAGGACAGATCCGGGAAGAACATAACACGACTATTCTCGAATAGGACTTTCTCTTTCAAGTGTGCTGCCGTCATTACTCGATCTCTGTCTCGGTACATCAGGAATTTCACTAACAGGATACGTGGCCGTGTCTCACCCGTCCCTTGGTCCTGGTGTTGTGGGTTGGTAGGCCTGCCCAGCCGGTAGGCCTGCTCGATGGTAAAGGGCTGCTCTATGGATATATCAAGGGCCTTCGGTAACCATGCCATTAGGAATGCATGTGCATCTCCCTTCTCTGTCCCCTCGGGTAGTCCAATCGGTCTTAAATTGACTGCCTCCATGACATTAAGTCTTGGATGTCAAATAATTTTCTTCAACTAAACAGCGATAAAACTGAAGTTATCATTTTTGGCCCTCATAAATCTCTAAACCACTTCTCTAATAGCTTAGATTATCTCTCCCCATATGTCAAGTCCCACGCCAGGAACTTGGGTGTCATCCTTGACTCTGAGCTCCGCCTTAATAAACAAATCAGCTCTGTCGTCAAAAACAGTTACTATCAGTTAAGAATCATTGCCAAACTCAAATCCTTTCTGTCCTATCATGATTTGGAGAAAGTCATTCATGCCTTCATCACATCACGCTTGGACTACTGCAATTCCTTATACCTTGGCCTCCCTCAGTCTTTTCTATCACGTCTTCAATTAGTCCAAAATGCAGCTGCAAGACTGTTGACAGGCACTAGGAAGCGGGAGCATATTACTCCAACTCTTGCCTCCTTGCATTGGCTCCCCATTCAATTCAGGGTAAAATTTAAGGTTTTACTGCTTGTTTTTAAGACTTTACATGGCCAGGCTCCATCCTATATTAGTAGTCTCATCCACACACATCCACATCCAGATCCCTTAGATCTGCAAATAAAGACTTATTAATTGTGCCCAGAACACGCATGAAAACGAAAGGTGACAGGGCTTTCTCTGTTGCTGCTCCACGTCTATGGAACCAATTACCTTCTAATGTTAAAAGTGCCGCTTCCATTTTCATTTTCAAATCCCGACTTAAAACTTACCTTTATACTCTGGCTTTTCCTTCGTCTTAACCCCCTTTTCCTGCTCCATTTCTCAAAACTTCTGTGTACTTATATTTGTGGTTTTGTTTATAATTGCATGTGTTATCCCTTTTCTGTGATTATTTATACCTTCTTGTTTTATTAACTCTGTACAGCACTTTGGTCAGTTTAAAACTGTGTTTTTAAATGTGCTTTATAAATAAATATTACTTACTTACTTAAATTGGAGCGGTGTTGTCGGTTTTCAAGCTCTTCCATCTGTAAGGTAAGCTTTTGGACCTTTTTCTGTATGGTGTCAGACATCCTCGTTAGCAAAGTGATCTGGTCCTCAGCTGTACTAATGCGAGTTTCAGCTGTTGTGAGTCTTTCAGAAAAGGCCCCTATAGCTTCTTTAATCTCTCGGTTAGATGAGATTACTTCACTTAGGCTACATCCACACGACAACGGCAATGAGATTTTTTTTTTTTTAAGCGGGTAAAAAAAAATCACATCCACATGGGCAACGGATCAGTAAAATATCAGGTACATATGGCAACGCAACGCTTGCTGAAAACGATGCAATACACATGCCACACCTCTACGTGCGCTGTAAGACGGTCCCATTGGAGACACCAGAACAATAGAAGAAGTAGGACGCATGCGCATAAACCCCTTCTTCTACCCGGCGTGAAGCACTCACAGGAACAAACACACAACAACAAGAAGAAGATGGCTGCGACTACGCGAGGAAATCGTGCCTTCTGTGTGTACAAATTAGTTTTATTAGTGTGCATAGTTTTATATAACTTAATTTTCTTATTGTGTGTGAACATTTTGAAAAGCATTTTTATATAATTTATATAACTTTTTATATTGTGTGTGAACATTTTGAAAAGCAATCTTATCCAATAAAAAAAAGAACTTCAAGAAATGGTTCAGTTACTTGTTTATTTAAAAGAAAAGCTGTATACAAAAGTGAATGCAATACAGTGGTTCATACAAAACAGTCTGTTGAAGGGTCTTCTGACCCTTTTCCCCTCTGCCTCCATTATAGTCAGGTAACTGTTGCTTTGTGTGGAAGGCTGTACTTTCTGTTCATCAAAGCAGGTGTAAATTGTCTGTCTGGCAGGTCAGTCAGGTTAATGTGTAAACAATTTCAAAAGATTCTTATCCATTAGAAAGCAGGCAAGAAATGGTTTGAGTCACTTGTCTATGTACAACACCCACACAGTTTACTAAATCCACACTAAAGAATCTCATCTCGTTATCTGTAGCCGCTTTATCCTGTTCTACAGGGTCGCAGGCAAGCTGGAGCCTATCCCAGCTGACTACGGGTGAAAGGCGGGGTTCACCCTGGACAAGTCGCCAGGTCATCACAGGGCTGACACATAGACACAGACAACCATTCACACCCACATTCACACCTACGCTCAATTTAGAGTCACCAGTTAACCTAACCTGCATGCCTTTGGACTGTGTGGGAAACCGGAGCACCCGGAGGAAACCCACGCGGACACGGGGAGAACATGCAAACTCCACACAGAAAGGCCCTCGCCGGCCACGGGGCTCGAACCCGGACCTTCTTGCTGTGAGGCGACAGTGCTAACCACTACACCACCGTGCCGCCCCACACTAAAGAATACTGTATACAAAAGTGATTGGTACATTAAAAAAGCAGTGAACAGAAGTGACAGATGATGTGCGCGAGAGTGCTGCTTGTTCTAGTCATGTGGTTGTGACATCATCGTAAACAAATCCGTTCTACTCATCCAGACGACTTCGCAACGGCGCCGTTGCCAGATTTTTCCACTCTGGAACCCGTTCTCAAAAAATATCGTTTTGGGGCACCCAAAACGCCGGTGCCGTGTGGACGCCAGGCCGAAACGATAAAAAATTTTATCAGATTCACCTGAATCCATTGCCGTGTGGACAGGGCCTTAGTTGTGTGGAAAAGTCATTCCTAAGCGACTGTATGGCTGAAAAAAGACGGCTTTCATCGTGGCTAGTTTCGTCAAGGGTTAGCATCTCTCCTGGCTCCGTGGACTGCACATGTTCCTCATGTGGCATTGCAAGGTCTACCTTTATATCTTTAGGTGGTCGGCCTTTTCCTCGATTTTTTTTGATGACATATAGACTGTATAAATGTTTTTTGTCAAAAACTGCTCGATATATACGTTATAATGTTAAAAGTTATTTCAAATTTGCCAGAGCCCAGGCCCATGTGACCGTTCAGCTGCTCGCCATAACCAGAACTCCCCATGTTCCATGTTAATATGACAGTGAGTACAGACTAGCTAGACCAATGGTTCTCAAATTGCATGCTGTCACACATTGGTGTACTTTGGCAGCTGGACAGATGTTCCTTGGAATTAATCCTTTTTTTATGTTAGACACACATGCCTATCATCATATGTCAAGATGTGCCTTGGAAATACCTGTTTTGATATGTTTTGCGTGCCTTGTGCCAAACATTTGAGAATTGCTGAACTATCACAGACCTAACGACGCCACTGCATTATGCTGATATACACATCCCCAACTTTCTTTACGATGGACAATAGTAATAACAGACCCCCATGCCCATGGTATAAATACTCACTCAGTCTGTTGCTTTGCTTACATTTGATCTTACGCTAAGTATACTGTGACTGTGACCGTTACTAAGCGACAACACACAACAATGTCTTATTTGTTTCCATTTTATCCCTCAATTACCACACCTCTCTCTGACTGAGAAGAAAATATGCATTAAGGTGAGATCAGGCTTTTCTCAAAGCAGGTGTGGAAAAAAAAAACAGGTAAGAGGTAGGAGGAATAATGAAGGATGATGGGGCCAAGGACAGTGAGCAGGACTTGGACCACACAGAACCATTCCAAATCACATCATGTTCAGAGTTGAGCATGTACAATATCTAGCAACATGTTCTGTTACGAGGGATTAAAATGATCACACTTTAATAGGAACTTCTTGTTGATTCTAAGATTCCTGTTCTTGGCTGCAGGAGTGGAACCCAATGTGCTGTTCTGCTGTTGCATGCTGAGATGCTTTTCTGCTCACCACGGTTGTAAAGAGTGATTTATATGAGTTACTCTATCCTTCCTGGCAGCTCAAACTGTTCAATCTGTCCATTTTCCTCTGACCTCTCTTATCAACAAGGCATTTATTTCCACCCACAGAACTGTTGCTCATTCACTCGATGTTTTTTTGTTTTTCACACCATTCTGTGTAAACTCTAGAGACTGTTGTGTGTGAAAACCCCAGGAGATCAGCAGTTTCTGAAATACTCAAACCAGTCTATCTGGCTCAAACGTGGCTACGGCATTGCGCCAAACGTCCACAGCTGCGTCCGCTCACAGTGAGTCTTTCCGTGGCCCGGTGCAGAAAGGCATGACTGAGCCAGCTTCTCCATTTAAAGGTTAACCAAACACACCTGTTTACCTCAAAGTTAAACTAGTAATGAATCTCTCCTGGCTCCGTGGACTCCACGTGTTCCTCATGTGGCATTGCAAGGTCTACCTTTATATCTTTAGGTGGTCGGCCTTTTCCTCGATTTTTTTTGATGACATATAAACTGTATAAATGTTTTTTGTCAAAAACTGCTCGATATATACGTTATAATGTTAAAAGTTATTTCAAATTTGCCAGAGCCCAGGCCCATGTGACCGTTCAGCTGCTCGCCATAACCAGAACTCCCCATGTTCCATGTTAATATGACAGTAAGTACAGACTAGCTAGACCAATGGTTCTCAAATTGCGTGCTGTCACACATTGGTGTACTTTGGCAGCTGGACAGATGTTCCTTGGAATTAATCCTTTTTTTATGTTAGACACACATGCCTATCATCATATGTCAAGATGTGCCTTGGAAATACCTGTTTTGATATGTTTTGCGTGTCTTGTGCCAAACATTTGAGAATTGCTGAACTATCACAGACCTAACGACGCCACTGCGTTATGCTGATATACACATCCCCAACTTTCTTTACAGTGCCACAGTGCCACAGTGAAAGAAAGTCACACTTTGAGATCACGATTTTTCCCATTCTGATGTTTGAACATTGTGAACATTAACTCTTGATTTGTATCTGCATGACTTGATGCATCGTGCTGCTGTCAAGGGATTGGCTGAATAGAGAACTGCATCAAACAGCAGGTGGGTGGATGGGGGTTCCTAATAAAGTGGCTGGGGAGTGTAATATGATATTAGTTTTCAATAAATCCAATACTGATTAGCATTGATCGATATTTACATTCACAAAACAGCAATAAAAACTTACTCACAATTTCTAAGTGATTCAAGCTAAAAAAAATTAAAATAATCAAGCAGGGACAGAATGAAGTCGTGTTGTTACCTGTATGGGGTTTTATTCCTCCTTAATTTCCTAAGATCGAAAGTTTCAAGATCATATCATCCTTTCTTCAGACAAAACAAAAACAAGGAGTCTGGTGGAGAGTCGTGTAGTAATTTGATGTGTTGGTCCATGGCAAAATAACACAATAGCCTACTTTCAGAGCAAGCGAAGCCACCATGGATGTAAACAAGAATAATAAGCCTTTATTTATCACACGTACGCTCAAGCACAGACTTAAGCACAGTGAAATTCCTCCTCTGCATTTAATCCATCTGAAGCAGTGAACAGACACATGCACACACAAGTGAGCAATGAGCGCACGCGTGCACACACACAGCAGTGGGCGGCTATGCTACAGTGCCCGGGGAGTAGTTGGGGGTTAGGTGCCTTGCTCCAGGACACTTCAACCCAACCTCAGGCCATGGCTGCCCCATGTTACCCTAACCTGCATGTCTTTGGACTGTGGTGGAAACTGAAGCACCCGGAGGAAACCCACGCAGACACAGGGGAGAACATGCAAACTCCACACAGAAAGGCCCCCATTGGACACTGGGCTCGAACCCAGAACCTTCTTGCTGTGAGGTGACAGTGCTAGCCACTGCACCACCGTGCCACCCGAAGAACGCATGAAAAAAAGTTTTGCTCATGATCCCAGATCACAGCTTGTTCTTGGTTTTCCGTAAAAATAATATAAAAATATTTCCTCAAAAATAATCAATCTCCTAGCACTGCCTTCGGTGTCAGTTATAAGGTTACAGTCCTCACAGCAATGACCCACTGCTTAAACGTTATGGATTCAGACATACCAGTGTTTAACACAGCAGCGATCACGACTTATGATGAGCGGCATTTAGCAAGCGACTTTACTTTTGGCTAACATTATGCTAACAAGAATGAAATAGCATACATTACGTTCATTACTTGTTTAACTTTGAGGTAAACTGGTGTGTTTGGTTAACCTTTAAATGGAGAAGCTGGCTCAGTCATGCCTTTCTGCACCGGGCCACGGAGAGACTCACTGTGAGCGGACGCAGCTGTGGACATTTGGCGCAATGCCGTAACCACGTTTTTGTGGGGCTTAAGATGGCATTTATGGACAGTTATGGACTTGCTCTCCAGTTATTGTTTCAGTGATTTGAGCAGCTTGTGGAAATAGCTGTGTTTTTTTTTTTTTACATTTACAGTTTTGGGCACTGAAAAGTTGGGGGGGGGGGGGGGCAGCTGATGGAGCAAGCCTTGCAGTAGTTGGGGCAGCTGTCTCCCTGTAGAGCCACCCCTTCCTGTGCCTGTTTTTGACGTTGTCCCTGGATTTGTATTTTTGGATTGTTTCCTGGTTCTTTAATAAAACAAACCTGCACTTGCATCCAGCTCAGCTATCGGCCTTACAATAAAATTGCTTTGAACTTTTTTTAAAATGTATTTTTGTGACTTAATTTGGGTCAAATGCATTTTATAAGCTTTTGTAACAGGAATTTGTCTCTTATTTGTTCGAGTCCATGCTGTCAATGACATTTTATGCAAACATTTCTGTGATGATGTAAAGGCAATCACAGCACGTGGTCATGAACCCCCCCCCCCCTCCCCCCAAAACCAAACAAAACAGGATTTAATTAATGTGACTCTTTAAATGACAGGGAAGCTATTGTCTCACAAATTAAATAATAATAATAATAATAACAATCTTGACACTTTTACTTTAAACCCTTGCATGTTTAGGGGTAAGGATTAGCCATATGCCTGCAGTCACGCTCTTTTTACAGCCACGCCCACTTTCTGTGTGGGACTATAAAATACACAATAACTGAAAGTTGATTTCAGAGAAAAAGAAAGGCAGAAACCAGTTGAGATTCCTGTACCTGGGAGAAAACAAACCCACACTCATGCACTCAAGGCAATTAATCCTTGCCTGGTGTGTCTGGCCTCCTTTTGTGAAGATCATCTTAAAGCTCACTATCAATCTCGGGCTTTGAGGAAGCACAAGTTAGTTGAAACCTGTTCAGAGCTCCAAGCACGACGATCTGCTCTCAGCACGACGAACTGATGGAGATCTGCTCTCAGCCTGACCAAAGCATCATCTGTTACTTGTATATAACAGATGAACACAAAGGCCACGATAATATTGCAGCTAAAGCAGAAAGAACTGAAAAACAGGTGAGAACTGGACATCATTATTCTTTAATAAGTCAATTTAATCTCATGAAATATTCTCATGTAATTTTATTTCTAAGGTTGATGGGAAGGAAGTGTTAAAAAGGTCAGATCAGTCAGTACAGTTTTAAATATTCAGCAACCTTCTTCTAGCGAAAACGAGCACATGGCCATGTTGAAGCTCTGGAACAAAGTTATTACAGTGTTCAGCTTTGTAAACTATGTTATTTTATAATAATTTTTTCTGTTTATACATACTACCATATATGTACTTTTAAGACAAAAAGATACATGTTAGAGGAAGTACATGAATGTTTTTAATTTTTCCACCGTGGTCTAGGAGACAAAGGGCACTGAATCGTGCGAATGACTGAGATGGGAAGGGCGACAAGCTTTAAGAAACTATGGTTGATGAGGGCATGTTTTGCAGTGATGTTATTTCACTGGTATGTACTGATAAAACAATCCCCTTTTGAATACACTAACGCTGCGACATATCAAACATGTCGCTGCCTGCCCAGCGGAGTGGAACTGTGGAAACAGGGGGGTAGGACTGTTTACTCAGTGCTATGTGAGCAAATCAAAACACAGAAACAGAAAAGGTCCTCCTGTGTGCATTGCTCTGGTAGTTGTGGGCAGACAAGTAGGTGTTTCATCATCTACTCTGCTCCCCAGTCACATGTTTGTTCATCACTGTTGTATCCCCATTTCTTCATCAGGACTCTACATTGTCCGGTTTCAGTTCTAAGACGGTTTAGGCATGGCCATATCAGCCATGCCTCATTGGATCCTGGGGGCAGGCATTCACTGGGGCTCAAGTTCAGTTTGTGAGGAGCTGTCTGGAGGTGGTTTGTCCACATATGGCCCTTTTCCACTACCCTTTTTCAGCTCACTTCAGCTCGCTTCAGCTCACTTCAGCCCGACACGGCTCGCGTTTCGACTATCTCAAAACAGCATGACTCAGCTCACTTCAGCCCTGCTTAGCACCCAAAACTCGCACGGTTTTGGAGTAGGGCTGAAGCGAGCCAAACCGAGCTGAGTGAGGCTGGGGGCGTGAGCAGATACTCCCCTGTGCACTGATTGGTGAGGAGGAGTGTCCTCACATGCCCACACACGCCCCGCGAGCACGCTGGGATCTGTAAACACCGTAAACCCGGAAGAAGAAGAATTACGAATTACGAGAATTTCTGAAGCCTTATGCGCCTCGCCTCATCTATACGCTCTTGCCAGTATCTGTTGGCGTTGTCGGTGACAACAAGCCACATCACCAAGACCAGCAACACTAACGACTCCATGCCCTCCATGTTTATTGTTTACTATCCGGGTTGTGAGACTACCGCTTAAAAGGTCACTGTTTGTGCCGCTTAACGACATCACGTGATGTCCACCCACTTTCGCTAACTCCACCCAATGTGTCCACCCACTTCCAGCCAGCACGGTTCAGCGCGGTTGTAGTCGAAATGCAACTCCAACAGCCCCACTCAGCTCGACTCAGCACGGCACGGCTCAGCCCAACTCAGCCGCATTTGTAGTGGAAAAGCGGCAATAGTCAACCTTTGGTTGTAAGCACTGCCATTAAGTGCTGTAATGGAATGTAGAAAACTGTGTCTTGATTTGAGTCTCTTATGTGCTGGTTCATGTTGAAAGAGTGGGTGGAGAGGATCATTCTCTTGTTTGAGTTTCTCTATCTGGGCTGAAACTGTTCTTCTGATGTGTGGGGGTGTAATACCGCACAACAGGTCAACTCTTGTTGGTCTTGGGCATCCGGATATGATTCTGCATGTGTTGTTTAAGGCTGAGTCCAGCTTTGTGGTATGGGCTGATCTGCTCCATACGGGGATGCATATTCAGCTGTAGAGAAACAGAGGGCAAGAGCTGTAGTATGGATAGTTTTGGCATCTGCACACCACTTGGTGTTTGCAAGCTTCTTCAGGATGCTGTTCCTGGCTCCAACTTTTGCCCTTGTCTTCATAATGTGTTCCTTGTATGTGAGAGACCAGTCTAGGGTAGCACCAAGGTAGACTGGCTTATGGGTATGTTCCAGCCATTTACCCTGCCATCTAACCCTAAGCCGTCGATCTGCGTCTCTGTTCCTTAGGTGGAAGACGCTTACTTGGATTTTGTCAGGGTTAGCCCCTAGGTGGTTCTTGGCATAGTATGGGGTAAGGTTTGCCAGGGCATTACTCATTGTCTATAAACCATGTATGACGAGATTGAGTGGAATAACTGTTTTATTCTATCCACATTAACTGGATTTTGAGAAACAGTGCATTTTTATTTTTATTTTTTGCAAATTCGATAAATAAAAACTTTATACAAAACATCTGACAAAATAATTTCCACTTAGAATGTAAACAAACTGGCGAAATGACAGGAGCAATTTGTGAAAAATGCGATAATAATTCTTGAAAAATAAAAAGGACACGTTCTTACCATCAAATACTTTCACTCCTTTTTTTGTATTTTTTTGGGGTTTTGTTTTCAAGTACAGTTTTTATTTCATCCTCAGTTAGTTCAGCAATACGCTCTGCCATTTTGTTTTACTCTACTCATGGTATATGAGCTGATATCCTTGTAGTAGAGTAGCCAATCAGAACATGCGACTGCTCATATCCAGTGAATGTGGATAGAATAATGAGTTGTCTATTTATTTTAAAACTTGCAATTATATCATGATTTAAAAACTATAATTCTGCAGAACATGAGTAAACTTTAACTCTTTAGCTACAGTTAATATTGAAACATTGAGCTCCTGATGTAGAAATCATGATTTTTTTGTTCTGGCTCAGAATGAGCTGAAGGTGAAGCAGAGGATCCAGGAGAAGCAGAAGAAGGTGCAGGAGCTAAAACAGACTATGGACACTATTAAGGTGTGGAGTGAAAACACACACACACATGCACACGCGTATACACACACACAAACACACACACACACACATTTACTTCTTTATTTGAGTCCACAATTTACAATATATATAAGCCCTGCGATAACCTAGCGACTTGTCCAGGGTGAATCCCACCTCTTGCCCATAGTCAGCTGGGATAGGCTCCAGCTTGCCTGCGACCCTGTAGAACAGGATAAAGCGCCTAGAGATAATGAGATGAGATTATATGGACACAAATGTAACAGATGCATTACCTGCTCAGACATGTTCTTGATATGTGATTTCAACAGTTACACTTTAACAGCAGCATTTCAAATCTTATGGGTAAACACAGCATCTTCTCCTCCAAATGTGACAACTTCCAATTATGGATGAGACTGAACAATACTTAGCCAACTGTTTTGCTCTCGCCTTTGAAAATCTAACTATCGTAAGACCCCTAATGACCAGCCTATGCACATAATCCAGGCTGCCAAATATCAATACAAAAAGCTGACTTTGTGTGCATCCTAACAGAAGCGTTCACAGGCAGCAGTAGATGACAGTGAGAGGATCTTTACTGAGATGATCATCTCCATGGAGAAAAAGCGCTCGGAGGTGACGGAGCTGATCAGAGCTCAGGAGAAAGCTGAACTGAGTCGAGCTGAGCGACTCCTGAAGCAACTGGAGCAGGAGATTGCTGATCTTCAGAGGAGAGTCACTGAGCTGGAGCAGCTTTCACACACACACGATCATGTCCACTTCCTCCAGGTAACACTCACTGTCTGATCTACAGAGGGCGCTGTTCCTCACAAAGTTTCCTCCTAAAAGCTCATTACAGCAACAACAAACGTTCCTGTCTGAGATCCCAAGTGTGTCTTTGGTCTGATTCAGTCTGAGATTCATTCGTTCCTCTCCTACACTTTTCTCCTTCTCTATTCTGTGTTTCCTCTCTGTAGAGTTTCCCATCTCTCTGTGTTTCTCCTGGATGTGACGACTCACCCAGCTTCACTGTCAATCAACATCTCTCATTTGATGGAATGAGGAAATCTCTCTCAGATCTGAAAAAACAAGCCAAGCAAATTTGTGAGTAAGAAATTAAC
Source organism: Neoarius graeffei (assembly GCF_027579695.1). NCBI lineage: Eukaryota > Metazoa > Chordata > Actinopteri > Siluriformes > Ariidae > Neoarius > Neoarius graeffei. Next base: position 61,257,951 of record NC_083585.1, on the reverse strand, counting down.
AAAAGGCATCCATAAGGTGAACAAGCAAACATTTGATCACAGTAAAGAGAGCCATAAAATTCACATCACAGAAATAAGAAGTAAGCAGGAACAAAACTGCATAAAATCACAAAGTATTAGCATTAGCCTCAGAAATTACATCAAGATAAATTTATCAGAAAAACATGAAGTCAAGTCAATGTATTTGTATAGCGCTTTTAACAAGAGACATTATCGCAAAGCAGCTTTACAGAAAAATAACGATTTTAAAAATATGAACTAATAACTTTATCTCTGATAATGAAGTTTGAGGTCATGGTGGTGAGGAAAAACTCCCTCAAATGACATGAGGAAGAAACCTTGAAAAGAACCAGATTCAAAAGGGAACCCATCCTCATCTGGGTGATAACCGATAGTGTGATTATAAATAACTCACTTCTCTAACTGTGTCATATATGGTCAAAAAGTGTAATTATGTAACCAGGAAATTCATGACAGTTTCATGATGACATCTACTTTGTTGAAGTTATCAACTGTTCACTGATGTTGACTTGAAAACTGTTCATGACAACTGCAATCCTAAAGTTATCATGATGATTGTAGTCCTAAGCCTTCTGTCTTGTCAGAATTAAGTAGAAGGAAGTTAATAAGCATCCAGTGTCTAATGTCCTTTACACATTCCTCAATTTATTTAAGCTGGTGTGTCTCATCTGGCTTTGCTGAAACATACAACTGTGTATTATCAACATAACAGTGGAAACTAATACCATGCTTACGAATAATATTACCCAGAAGTAGCATATATAAAGAAAAAAGCAGTGGGCCTAACACAGAACTTTGTGGAACACCAAACTTTACCTTAATATGCATTAAGAAGTCACCATTTACATGATAGCGATGAGTTAAATAAGACCTCAGCCAGGAGACAGCCGTTCCCTTAACTCCCACAACATTTTCTAGTCTATCAAGGAAAATGGAATGATCAGTAGCAGTAGGCCAGTAGTAGGTAATTTACTACTTTAACCAGTGCTGTCTCTGTGCGATGAAGAGGTCTAAATCCTGACTGATACGTTTCATTGATGTTATTCCTATGTAGATATGAACTTAATTGCTGTGCCACAGGATATTCTAGGACCTTGGAGATAAAGGGGAGGTTTGATATTGGCCTGTAATTGGACAGCTGACTGTGATCAAGGTCAGGTTTTTTAACCAGGGGTTTGATAACTGCTAGTTTAAAGGATTTAGGTACATAGCCAGTACTATGGGAAAATTGATTATTTTTAGAAGTGGTTTAATGGCTTCTGGTATTATCTGTTTGAAGAGTTGTGTAGTAGAGGTAAAGGATGTAGTACACAAGTTGAAGATTTTGATGAGGAAATTAGTGAAGTTAGTTTGATTTCTGTGTGGCATCCAACTGTGTGTCATCAGCATAACAGTGGAAGCTAATACCATGCTTACGAATAATATTACCCAGAGGTAACATATATAAAGAAAACAGCAGTGGGCCTAAGACAGAGTCTTGTGGAACACCAAACTTTACCTTAGTATGCATAAAGAAGTCACTATTTACATCAACAAACTGATAGCGATCAATTAAATAAGATTTGAGCCAAGAGAGGGCCGGTCCCTTAATTCCCACAACATTTTTTAGTCTATCAAGGAGAATGGACTGATCAATGGTAGTAGGCCAGTAGTAGGTCATTTGCTACTTTAACTAGTGCTGTCTCTGTGCTATGATGAGGTCTAAATCCTGATTGATACATTTCATAGATGTTATTCCTATGTAGATACGAGCATAACTGATGTGCCACAGCATTTTCTAGGACCTTGGAGATAAATGGGAGGTTTGATATTGGCCTGTAATTGGGCAGCTGTTTTTAATCAGGGTTTGATAACTGCTAGTTTATACGATTTAGGTACATAGCCAGTGCTATGGGAAGAACTGATTATATTTAGAAGAGGTTCAATTGCTTCTGGTATTATCTGTTTGAACACTCGTGTAGGTAAGGGATCTCATACACAAGTTGAAGATTTTGATGAGGAAATTAATGAAATTAGTTTGATTTCTGTGTGACATCCAACTGTGTGTCATCAGCATAACAGTGGAAACTAATACCAATGCCCAGAGGTAACATATATAAAGAAAAAAGCAGTGGGTCTTGGATGGAACTTTGTGGAACACCAAACTTTACCTTAGTATGCATTAAGAAGTCACCATTTACATGAACAAACTGATAGCGATCAGTTAAATAAGACCTCAGCCAGGAGACGGCCGTTCCCTTATTTCCCACAACATTTTCTAGTCTATCAAGGAAAATGGAATGATCAGTAGCAGTAGGCCAGTAGTAGGTAATTTACTACTTTAACCAGTGCTGTCTCTGTGCGATGAAGAGGTCTAAATCCTGACTGATACATTTCATTGATGTTATTCCTATGTAGATATGAACATAATTGCTGTGCCACAGAATATTCTAGGACCTTGGAGATAAAGGGGAGGTTTGATATTGGCCTGTAATTGGACAGCTGACTGTGATCAAGGTCAGGTTTTTTTAACCAGTGGTTTGATAACTGCTAGTTTAAAGGATTTAGGTACATAGCCAGTGCTATGGGAAAATTGATTATTTTTAGAAGTAGTTTAATGGCTTCTGGTATTATCTGTTTGAAGAGTTGTGTAGTAGAGGTAAGGGATGTAGTACACAAGTTGAAGATTTTGATGAGGAAATTAGTGAAGTTAGTTTGATTTCTGTGTGGCATCCAACTGTGTGTCATCAGCATAACAGTGGAAACTAATACAAATGCCCAGAGGTAACATATATAAAGAAAAAAGCAGTGGGTCTTGGATGAAACTTTGTGGAACACCAAACTTTACCTTAGTATGCATAAAGAAGTCACCATTTACATGAACAAACTGATAGCAATCAGCTAAATAAGATTTGAGCCAGGAGAGGGCTGTTCCCTTAACTTACACAACACTTTCTAGTCTATCCAGGAGAATGGAATGATTAATAGTAGTAGGCCAGTAGTAGGTCATTTACTACTTTAACCAGTGCTGTCTCTGTGCTGTGATGAGGTCTATATCCTGACTGATACAGTTCATGGATGTTATCCCTATGTAGATAGGAGTATGAAGATTTTGATGAGGAAATTAGTGAAGTTAGTTTGAGTTCTCTAAGGGGAGTAAAATATTATAATTACTGATCTGATACAGTTATATTGATATCTAAAGGGTTACTTATCAAACTGCCTGGCTTTAAATGAATATTTTGAATTTTTGCCCCTGATACTTTCAGTTTTTCCCATTGAAAAAATTCACAAGGTCATTGCTACTACAGTACATGTTGAACTTAATCACAAAGCCACAAACTAATCTTACATTTTTGGGGAAAATCATAGCTGAAGCCTTACATTTAAATGTATAGTGAGCCCATTGAGGTGGTGCTGATGTCTCTCTGAAACTGGCAAGGAACCTAATTTCTGTAAATATTCATGCTTTTAATTGTTTTCACATAATAATTTTTCAGTCTCCATTTCGTCTCTGTGTCTCCACAGCTGCAGCCATTCAGATGATTTTACCCCCAGAGCTAAAGAGCAAAGAAGATTTTCTGCAGTGTAGGTGTAAAACACAAACATATGCGCATGCACTCACTCACTCACTCACTCACTCACTCACTCACTCACTCACTCACACTTCAGATGTGGATAGTAACACGTTACATTTACTCTGTTGCATGTACTTAAGTAACTTTATCCAATAAATTGTACTTACAGGAGTCATTTTAATGTGCATGATAGGGTGGGGTAACATGCCTCCCTCCTCTCCACACACCCTTTAAGGGATATGCAACTTTGCTGTGATACAAAAGTTAAACGTGTAAGATTTTTATCCTAGTTTTGAGTGATGATGAGATGAAAGTATAAACGAAATCTGAAAATTGTTCATGTATATATACTTTACATTTAAGTAGTTTTTAACAAGAAAGTACATTTGTACAAAGGGGGAGTTTTTCTCCAGTGGTGGGGCAAAACACCCCCCAATGTGGGGTAAAACTCCCCCAGCCTGACTTTCAATCACGTCATACATGAAAAGAGAATCAATTCGCTTCATACATTAAAAGCAAAATCACAAGATAAGTAGTCTTATTATTATTATTATTATTTATTTATTTATTTATTTATTTATAATTATAGGCTACTATAGCTATTAGATCAATACGTTAACAGTAACCAACTTTCCTAGCTAGCCTGTTCTTCCTGAACACACACACACACACACACACACACACACACACACACACACACAGAATGTCTTTAAACATGTCTGTATTGTTGATCTAAATCTGATTGACTTTCCCCTGATCATTGATATTGTATAAGATTGAAATATTTAATATAGAGCAGCATTAGGAGGACAGAAACACGGACAGGTGTCTCACACACACTGGTTATAAATCCTGTGATTAACATCTAACCTGTGGATATTTTATTGTTTTAGATTTCTGTGATCTGACTCTGGATCCAAACACACAACATCCTCAGCTCTTTCTGTCTGAGGGGAACAGAGTGGTGACATGCAGCAAGACAATACAGCAATACTTTGATCATCCAGAGAGATTTGAGGTCTGGGAGCAGGTGTTGTGTAAGGAGAGTGTGTGTGGACGCTGTTACTGGGAGGTGGAGTGGAGTAGTGAGAGCTGGGTGCATGTATCAGTGTCATATAAATGGATCAGCAGGAAAGGACAACATAATGAGTGTGGGTTCGGACGCAACAGTCAGTCCTGGAGTCTGGAGTGCTCTTCTTCCTCTGTCTCTTTCTGGCACAACGACATTAAGACTGTGCTCCAAGGTCCAGCATCCTCCAGAATAGGAGTGTATGTGGATCACAGTGCAGGAACTCTGTCCTTCTACAGCGTCTCTGACTCGATGACGCTCCTCCACAGCATCAAAACCGAATTCACTTATCCTCTTTACGCTGGCTTTTATATATGGAAGCCTGACTCAACTGTGAGGTTATGTGATCTGAAATGAAATGTTACTAAAACGGCTTAGAAAGTTATCATTGGGGTGTCAGATTTAATTTCTCCCTTAGTTAGAATGTTAATTTTGTATGCACAAACTGTAACGATAATTAATTATCATTTTCTAAGTGCATCTATTCTGTAGTTTAATAGATTACATAAATACTCCAAGCTTGATCAGTTTAGAGTCGCCAGTTAGCCTAACTACAGTGATGCTTGAAAGTTTGTGAACCCTTTAGAATTTTCTATATTTCTGCATAAATATGTCCTAAAACATTATCAGATTTTCACACAAGTCCTAAAAGTAGATAAAGAGAACCCAGTTAAACAAATGAGACAAAAATATTACACTTGGTCATTTATTTATTGAGGAAAATGATCCAATATTACATATCTGTGAGTGGCAAAAGTATGTGAACCTCTAGGATTAGCAGTTAATTTGAAGGTGAAATTAGAGTCAGGTGTTTTCAATCAATGGGATGACAATCAGGCGTGAGTGGGCACCCTGTTTTATTTAAAGAACAGGGATCTATCAAAGTCTGATCTTCACAACACATGTTTGTGGAAGTGTATCATGGCACGAACAAAGGAGATTTCTGAGGACCTCAGAAAAAGCATTGTTGATGCTCATCAGGCTGGAAAAGGTTACAAAACCATCTCTAAAGAGTTTGGACTCCACCAATCCACAGTCAGACAGATTGTGTACAAATGGAGGGAATTCAAGACCATTGCAATCCTCCCCAGGAGTGGTCAACCAACAAAGATCACTCCAAGAGCAAGGTGTGTAATAGTCGGTGAGGTCACAAAGGACCCCAGGTAACTTCTAAGCAACTGAAGGCCTCTCTCACACTGGCTAATGTTAATGCTCATGAGTCCACCATCAGGAGAACACTGAACAACAACAGTGTGCATGGCAGGGTTGCAAGGAGAAGGCCACTGCTCTCCAAAAAGAACATTGCTGCTCGTTTGCAATTTGCTAAAGATCATGTGGACAAGCCAGAAGGCTATTGGAAAAATGTTTTGTGGATGGATGAGACCAAAATAGAACTTTTTGGTTTAAATGAGAAGCGTTACAGTATGTTTGGAGAAAGGAAAACACTGCATTCCAGCATAAGAACCTTATCCCATCTGTGAAACATGGTGGTGGTAGTATCGTGGTTTGGGCCTGTTTTGCTGCATCGGGGCCAGGACGGCTTGCCATCATTGATGGAACAATGAATTCTGAATTATACCAGCAAATTCTAAAGGAAAATGTCAGGACATCTGTCCATGAACTGAATCTCAAGAGAAGGTGGGTCATGCAGCAAGACAACGACCCTAAGCACACAAGTCGTTTGTAGCAGTTCGTGTGGGTGGAGCACAGAAAGATGGCAGGCCAGAATTAAGTTCCACAAACTCTTTATTTTAGCTTTTCAGCTTTAAACTATTCACGCACGTGCACACACACACACACACCAGTCGTCTGGTTGGGGAGAGAGCTTCCTTCCTCTGCTCTCTCTCTCCTCATATAGGGCGCGGTCACTGGGGAAGACACACAAACACAGATTAACCAACATCAGGTGCAGTGATTCTGCCACTTACCTTCCCTGACTCCACCCTCCGGTCACAGACCGACGCTTGACCACGCCCCCGCTGCCACATCGTTCTACCAAAGAATGGTTAAAGAAGAATAAAGTTAATGTTTTGGAATGGCCAAGTCAAAGTCCTGACCTTAATCCAATCAAAATGTTATGGAAGGACCTGAAGCGAGCAGTTCATGTGAGGAAACCCACCAACATCCCAGAGTTGAAGCTGTTCTGTACGGAGGAATGGGCTAAAATTTCTCCAAGCCGGTGTGCAGGACTGATCAACAGTTACCAGAAATTTGTAGTTGCAGTTATTGCTGCACAAGGGGGTCACACCAGATACTGAAAGCAAAAGTTCACATACTTTTGCCACTCTCAGATATGTAATATTGGATCATTTTCCTCAATAAATAAATGACCAAGTATAATATTGTTGTCTCATTTGTTGAACTGGGTTCTCTTTATCTACTTTTAGGACTTGTGTGAAAATCTGATGATTTTTTAGGTCATATTTATGCAGAAATATAGAAAATTCTAAAGGGTTCACAAATTTCAAGCACCACTGTATATGTTTTTGGACTGTGGGGGAAACCAGATCACCCAGAGGAAACCCACACAGACAACATACAAACTCCACACAGAAAGGCTCCTGCCAGCTGTGAGATTTGAACCTGGAACCTTCTTACTGTGAGGCAACAGTGCTAACCACTGCACCACCAAATTATACTACCGCAACAAAGTTACAAGCTCGGGCTTTACAATACCAGTCAAAACTTTAGATACACCGACTCTGCACCTGCTCACGCTCAAGACTCCACTTCCCAGAGTTCACAGTGGCCTTCAAATATAGCCGCCATAGACTATAACAACCATTCTGCACCACACCGCTCTCAGTCTCCGGACTTCTAATCACACACATGCACACACACACACACACACACACACCTGTTCCTGGTTACAGCGCAATCACAGCCACAGGACAAAACGACTCTGTTCACAGTTTGTCATTTGTGAAGTAAATGCTCAGTGTTCCTGTGCCTGACTTTACCAAGCCTTTATTGTTCATGCTGATTATTTAGTTATCATTTATAGTCTCTGCCTTTGACATTCTGTTTGTGTCTCGCCTGACCGTTGCCTGTTTACTAACTCTGTCTTTGCTTCATGGTTTGGATTTGTCTGCCTACTTGCCTTCAATAAACATTCGTCTGTCACCAGCTTACCTGATACTCATTCATAGGGTTTTCTGTATTGTGACTGTTTTCTATATTATTGAACAAAACTGAAGACGTCAAAACTATCAAATAACATACATGTGGAATCAGGCTTGTTGTACTCGAGTCTGACTTGTGCCCTAATTTTAAGGACTCGTGACTTGACTTGGATTTGAGCACTGATAACTCAGACTTGGACTCGGACTCGTGCATTAACTGCATTCGGACTCGTAAAATTTTTGTAACATGCCATAATAATTTGGCATAATATATTTATATGTACATTAATTTTGTACTAATTTTGTATTAGAGTGTCACACCTGTGCGCCTTGGCGTGTGCATCAGATAGATTCTTGGGTGCGCTCCGGACAGCGTGCGGGCCAAGAGGACTCTCGCACGCGCCTTAAACGACTCGCATCTGCACAGGATTAAGACACAATCAGCATGCCGATATAAAAACTGTGAAAACACACTTACTTTGCGAAGTATTGAGTTGTGTTGCTGACACATTACCGAGCCTTATTTCCTTGTTTGGTTTCCTGATCCCTGATTTCCTGTTTCTCGTCTTTGATCCTGCCGAGTCTACGATAGCCTGTTTGTGCCTCGCTCGACCTATCACCTGTTTCACTGTTTTGCGATTTTGCCTGCCGTTCTGGATTGTTTACTGTCTTCACTTGTATTAATAAACACACCTTCTGCACTTACATCCGTCTCCCAGCCATCTCTGACAGAATACTGCACACTCCCTGATAAAGAGAAGCACATTCACCTGTTCATACGTCATGTTCAGGAACAAACTAATGTCAATGGCACTGAAACAGCCACTGTCAAACGGTGCAGTTGGAGTGTTGGATTCAACTCGGACTCAACTCAAATTTTTTTAATGACTTGGACTTGACTCAGACTTGAACACTGGGGACTCGAGACTGGACTTGGACTCGAGGTTTAGTGACTTGACGACAACACTGTGTGGAATTATGTGGTAAACAAAAAAGTGTTCAAAAGACAAAATGTTTGATATTTTAGGTTCTTCAAAGTAGCCACTGTTTACCTTGATAATGCTTTACACACTATTGGCGTTATCTTAACCAGCTTCATGAGGTAGTCACCTGGAACGTTTTTCAATTAACCCTTTGGTGACTGACCCCTTGAAAATGGTTCCTCCAGGAAAAATGACGTTTCAGTTGTCAAGACAACGGAAAAACTAAAATACAAGAGCATTTTGTTTTGTGCACAAGAGCATTGTGACGTATCTTTCTGTTTTTGTATTTTAGTTTTTCCGTTGTCTTGACAACTGAAAAGTCATCGTTCCTGGAGGAACCATTTTCAAGGGGTCAGTCACCAAAGGGTTAACAGGTGTGTCTCATCAAAAGGTAATTCATGGATGAGTTTCTTACCTTCTTAATGCATTTGAGATCTCATCTCATTATCTCTAGCTGCTTTATCCTGTTCTACAGGGTCGCAGGCAAGCTGGAGCCTATCCCAGCTGACCACGGGCGAAAGGCAGGGTACACCCTGGACAAGTCGCCAGGTCATCACAGGGCTAACACATAGACACAGACAACCATTCACACTCACATTCACACCTACGCTCAATTTAGAGTCACCAGTTAACCTAACCTGCATGTCTTTGGACTGTGGGGGAAACCGGAGCACCTGGAGGAAACCCATGCGGACACGGGGGAGAACATGCAAACTCTACACAGAAAGGCCCTCGTCAGCCACGGGGCTCAAACCCGGACCTTCTTGCTGTGAGGCGACAGCGCTAACCACTACACCACCGTGCCGCCCGCATTTGAGTTCAAATTGTAAAAAAGAACAATACAATAAATAAATATCCCTATTCCACAACTGTAGTCATCCATACGGTGTTATATCAAGAACTGCTCAACTAAGTAAACAAAAACACCATCCATCATTACTTTAAGACATAAAGTGACTTTTAATTAAAAACAAAGAAAAAAACACTGAATTAGAAAGGGTGTCCAAACTTTCTATGTGGTACTGTACATATTTTAAACGACAGTGTCGAACACGTAGAATCTGTAAAAGGTTGTTAATTCCAGTTTAAAACTCATTTTGTAAAACTACAGTAACAAAGTTCCAAGTGAGTGCTTGTGTAAGCGGTATCATACTTGAGATCGTGCTGGTGTACCTGAATATCAGCCGAGCTATGGTGTGGTCACTGTAGTTAATCACAGCCGTGCTGATATTCAGCATAACAGCACGACCTGAAGTGTGATTTCGCTTTTATACAACAGTTCTATAAGCATGAAATTAATTTTGGACACAATACAGCCAAATGTTCTGTTTATTTTTGCACTGAAAGCAGACACAGATCCCGAAGAAGCCGTATTCACTTTATAGCCTGTCGGTTAGCTGGCTAGCTCATACTGATTTATATTACATCAGCACGAGTGTTTTATTGGGAAATACACCACTCGTATTTTTCATCTGAGCTCCATCCGGGACATGGAGAACCAAAACCGGGACATAAATCTCAAAATGTGACTCGTGAGGAAATCAGTGAGTGAGTTGTTTTGATAAATTTGGGGACTTTTTGTCTACGAATGTGTTGATATAATAAAAAGAAAATCACACACTGGCTTGAAGATATGAAGTTTATCTTCT